>NW_020837948.1:26471981-26629771 GCF_003676395.1 Aethalodelphis obliquidens
GGGCCTCTCACTGTTGCGGCCTCTCCCGTTGCGGAGCACAGGCTCCGGACGCGCAGGCTCAGCGGCCATGGCTCACGGGCCCAGCCGCTCCGCGGCATGTGGGATCTTCCCGGACTGGGGCACGAACCCGTGTCCCCTGCATCGGCAGGCAGACCCTCAACCACTGCACCACCAGGGAAGCCCTGGAGTGACCTTATGTCCAAATAAAACATTGGAGGTTCTATCATCATAGATTAAAAGAAAGGGGAAGAACAGCTATTGGAGGACATCTAGCAGTCTGCCATAGACCACCACTTCCATCCCTGAGATCTGTGAGCACCCTTTTTCCCAAATAGGGAAAATTCATCCCTTACCTAAGAGGTATGACTTCAAAGTTCCATCTTTCAGAGACTAAACCCAGCTCAAAGACCAGGATAACTGAGTGACACAAAGTTCTCTCCATTAGGTCCAGATGTGGCTACCTGTGGACAGATGATCCAGGAAGTGACTGGTCAGTTATTCCCCCATGCCCAGCGCGCACACACACACACACACACACACACCACTTCTATGGTGGAATAGGAACAGGATAACTATAACAAAAAGTTCCCTTCCAAAAAAAAATATTGTAATGGGCAGAAATTTCAGAGATGTCTGCCCTGTCAATAGACTATTATAATTTTCTAGGTTAGCCCATCCAAAACCTCTGGTTCCTCTATCATCTCCATGACTACTGGCTTTGTTTTCTTGGAGGTCCTTCTTTGTCCATTAGCCTCCTCGATCACAGCTTCATTGGGCATTGGAGAGTCTGCCCTTCTTGGGGCTGCAAAACTTTCACATCCTACTTTTTGCTGGTGTAGGTTTGGGTACTTAAGTTTGCATTGTACTCAGTCAGGCTTTGGCAGGCCAGGTTTACTGTTTCTCTGGTAAAGAATTTCCTCTTAACTTAATAGGCATCCAGTCTTTCTTGTGGTCAGTTGCAGTGTAAAAATTGTACCCAAAGAAATCATCTAGACATTATGTGTGTGTGTGTGCGCGCGCACATACACACATGTATATATGTGTATATACACACATGTGCATATACACATGTGTGTATACACGTGTGTGTACATGTGTAGACACACTTATATATTATATATATTTATCAATCAAATACACGTATATATATAAAAGTCTGCAGATCGTTTTAATTATTACCTGCTATGATCTGCACAGCCTCTTTTCAACCTAATTATGGTGTTTATGGGTTGAATTGTGTCCCCCCCAAAATGATATGTTTGATTCTTAACTCCCAGTACCTCAGAATGTGACCTTATTTGAAGACAAGATCTTTACAGTGGTAATCAAGTTGAAATGAGATCATTTGGGTGAGCCCTAACCCAGTATGACTGGTGTCCTTATAAAAAAGGGGAAATTTGGATGCAGTCATGCCCACAGGTACAATGTCACGTGAAGATAAAGGCAGAGATCAAGGTGATGCAGCCACAAGCCAAGGAACACCAGAGGTTGTCAGTAAACCACCAGAAGCCAGGGGAGAGCCATGGAACATATTTTCCCTCTCAGCTCTCAGAAGAAACCACTCTATGGACACCTTGATCTCAAACTTCTAGCCTCTAGAATTGTAAGACAATAAATTTCCGTTGTTTAAGTCACCCAGTTTGCAGTACTTTTTTATAGCAGCCCTAGCAACTAATAGAGGCAGCTTCCATAATGCCCTAAAATAAGGGTCTTGAGTGGTAGGGCACAACCCTTAATCTGATCTGTGCTGCTGTACTGATTCTTCTTGCCCAGCCCAGAAGGCTTTCTAGAGATTCTTGTAAATAGTTGGGGCCACTGTACTCCTTCACAGCTAACTTTTATTATCACTTCAGTGTGGAGGTACAGACACAGTGGACATTTTTTAATGCTGTGAAGCACCAAATTGTCAGGCTTACAAATATTTTAGATTCTCTGACACAGGTTGAGATTCTGCTACAGCTTTAGATTATCCTTTCCTTAGCAGAGATACAGCTTGCCCTCAGTATCTTCAGGTTCTGCGGTTGAATTGGTGAATGCAGAACTCGTGGATAAGGAGGACCTACTGCTACCTGTCCTCATCATCTGCTTCTTGGACTGCTAAGTCAAGAAAACGTACATTAATATCCTTTAGGGCATCACCCCATTTCTAAATTCCAAATTTTGTATTGGTCAACGTTCACTTGCAAAGAACAGAAGCCATTTTAACTAGTCTAATCAGAAAAAGATTTAGTACAGGTTTTGTTATTGCTTAGAGAATCAGTTGGAAGGTTGAAGAAATACTTTCTGAACAGTACAACAGTGTGGAGCCAACAATGCAGATGTTCCTACAGCTGTTGGGAAACCATCAGGATCATAAGGCAACCTTAAACTGGGGCAGGGCATTGGAAGACAGAAGCCTGCCTAGAATTGCAGAAGCAGTAAAGCATGATTTTGACATCTTTTCAGATCTCTCACGAGTACATCTTATTGGCAGGACCCAAGTCCATTCAGAGCTCTAGCTATCAGAGTGCCTGGGAAATGTCTGTTTTTCTGGACTCTGATGTGCCCAGCTGAAAATTAACAGCTCTAATTCTGTGACAGAAAAGGGAGAGAAAAGGGGGAAGGAGATAAAGAAGAAGTGGTCAGATTATGAATGTAAATATTTTAGAATTATCTCTGACACAGAGCAGGCCCTTACTGACAAATTTATGGAAACACAATACAAGTTCTTAAGAGAGAAAATGTGAAATCAGAAACAGGAGATTAGGGACTCCCCTGGTGGTGCGGTGGTTAAGAATCCACCTGCCAATGCAGGGGACACAGGTTCAATCCCTGGTCTGGGAAGATTCCACATGCAGTGGAGCAACTAAGCCCGTGCGCCACAACTATTGAAGACTGCGCGCCTAGAGCCTGTATTCTGCAACAAGAGAAGCCACCGCAATGAGAAGCCCGTGCGCCACAACGAAGAGTAGCCCCCGCTCACTGCACCTAGAGAAAGCCCACGTGCAGCAATGAAGACCCAACGCAACCAAAAATAAATAAATTAAATAAAATAAATAAATTTATAAAAAAAAATCCAGGAGATCAGGTTTGCAAAAGGCAAACTATGTCACAATTGCTTTGCACTTTTGCTTACCCAAGTGCAATACAGTGTTTTCTGAGCTGGAATATTTATACATGTACCCTTGCAGTGAACAAAGTTCATTCTCTGGAGGAAAAATTGACCTTGTAAGTCAAAGATCCTGGTCCAACTGAATTCTCTTATACTTTGTTCCTTCTCAAGTGGTTTTACCTCCCCAGGTGTTTGATACCTGTGATCCAAGGAAATAAGGGCTCTCAGATGTGTATCAAGACTGCGTTTATCTCTTTAAAATTTTAAATCTTAAACCTAGATTTGTGAAATATGTTTTACAGCAGAGATCAGCAAAGTTTTGCTATAAAGGTTCAGATAGTAATGTTTTCATCTTTGCAGACCACATAATGTCTGTTGCCATTTCTCAATCATGACATTGTGGTGTGAGAGCAATCATAGTACATAGATTAGTGAGTGTGCCTATGTTCCAACAAAATTTTACTTACAAAAAATGTGGCGGACCTAATTTGGCACATGGGTTGTCATTTGCGGACCCTTGTTTTAGATAATTGTGTGAAATAAATTAAAAAATAATTCTATCAGAGTTACCTTGCAGATCATATCAGTCCACAGATATGGACTATCGTTGGTCCTTTCTCTTCTCTCTCTGCGTGTAGAGTCCTTTCTTTTACACAAACACTCAACCTAACTTCTGGTGTTTGAGACCGGCACTTCCCTCCGCTTGGTTTTACTTTACAGTCGTGTATCAATGTTCTGACCATTGGTGAACCTAAATACAACAGGAAATTTCTTTAACTTCAATAACCATCTTTACAGTGGAGATAGCAAGTTGCTACCAAATGTGCTCAGTCACAGGTGAAGCAACCAGTGTGTTTTTCTGTCGGCCTCGACTGTGGGTTGGCTTTGCCTACAGGCTCCTGATCTTCAGGTACCGTGAGTACACATGAGCTGGCATGGCCTCCCACACCCAGACAAATTCTACTGCTGTCCCTGCTGGGGCATCAGCTTTCCTACTGACCTCTGACCTCTGTCACTCATTAGCTATGTGATTTTAGGATAATTACCTAAACTTCCTAAGCTTCAGTTTCCTAGTAAGCAAGATGGAGATCATGATAATATCTACCAAGAGCAGTGCCTGGACTATATTAAACAGTCCATAGATTTTATCTACAAGAGTGAATTTGGTATCGGCCAGTTATATAATTTATGAGGATTATAATATTGCTGGTTGGCCTTCATTTTCATCTGAATATTTTGATATATGAACAACAAGTAAAATTTGAGTTTTGTTTGCTTGTTTTGTTCATTTTAATCATGGTCTAACATGAATATTTTCTATACACTGGTAGAGCATGTTTTACTATTCAGTTGCCCTAAATTTTCTTAAAAGTGCACTTAAAAAAAAAAAATTAGGGCTTCCCTGGTGGCGCAGTGGTTGAGAGTCCGTCTGCCGATGCAGGGGACGCGGGTTCGTGCCCGGGTCCGGGAAGATTCCACATGCCGCGGAGCGGCTGGGCCCGTGAGCCATGGCCGCTGGGCCTGCGCGTCCGGAGCCTATGCTCCTCAGCGGGAGAGGCTACAACAGTGAGAGGCCCGTGTACCGCAACAACAACAACAAAAATAAATAAAAAATTAGCATAAGCTTTAAACAATAGAGCAGACAGCACAAAAGAGTAAAGCACAAAATTAAGTAACAGAAATAAATACTAATGACAATTCAGTATTTTACCCACTGAATCTTAACATTTGCCTGTGCCTCTGGCCCACTCTCTTCTCACACAAACTTTGCTTCCTTTTCTTTTCTGGTAGTGCTTAAACACTAGTCAGACTGGTTTTATTTTATTTTATTTATTTATTTAGTAAATATTTATTTATTTATTTATTTGGCTGCACTGGGTCTTAGTTGTGGCAGGTGGGCTCCTTAGTTGCAGCTCCCAGCTAATTAGTTGCAGCACTTGGGCTCCTTAGTTGCAGCATGCAAACTCTCAGTTGCGGCATGCATGTGGGATCTTGTTCCCTGACCAGTCCCCTGCATTGGGAGCGTGGAGTCTTATCCACTGTGCCACCAGGGAAGTCCCCAGACTGGCTTTAGATTTGCTGTGGGACATCATCCAGAAGTCACATTCCTAGATCCCCACCTCCAAAGATTCTGATTTAGTAGCTTCAGGATAGGGCTCGAAGTCTGTACTTTTAAATGCTTCCCATCCATGAGGCAGATGCATGGGAGATTTGGGGACCTCTGTTCCACACTCTAACTCGTGTTCTCATCCAAGGGCTTCCCCCCAATCCCCGCTACCATTTCTCTGTGCCCACCAGTGCCAAATCTGTGCCAGCCTCCAGCCTCAGCAGCCAGTCTTGAACACTTACAACAACGCTGCGAAGACGATATTCTTCTTTTAAAGTTTTTTTAATTTAAGTATAGTTAATTTACAATGTTGTGTTTCAAGTGTACAGCAAAGTGATTCAGTTGTACATATATATATGTATATATGTGTATATGTGTATATATATGTGTATATATGTGTATATATATACATATATATATACACATTCTTTTTCAGATATTTTTCCTTATAGGTTATTACAAGATATTGAGTATAGTTCCCTGTGCTATACAGTACGTCCTTGTTGTTTACCTATTTTATCTACAGTAGTATGTATGTCTTGTTTTCTATGTCTATGAGTCTAATTTCTGTTTTGTAAATAAGTTCATTTGTATTTTTTTTAGATTCCACATATAAGTGATATCATATGATATTTGTCTTTGTCTGACTTAACTTCACTTAATATGATAATCTAGGTCTATCCATGTTGCTACAAATGGCATTATTTCATTCTTCCTTATGGCTGAGTAGTGTTCCATTGTATATGTGTACTACAACTTTATCCATTCATCTGTCTATGGACATTTAGGTTGTTTCTATGTCTTGGCTATTGTGAATAGTGCCACCAGAACATTGAGTGCATGTATCTTTTCATATTAGAGTTTTCTCCAGGTATGTACCCAGTAGTGGGACTGCAGGATCATATGGTAGCTCTATTTTTGGTTTTTTAAGGAGCCTCCATACTGTTTTCTATAGTGGCTGCACCAATTTACATGCTCAACAACAGTGTACGAGGGTTCATTTTTATCCACACCCTCTCTAGCATTTATTATTTGTAGACTTTTTAATGATGGCCATTTTTACTGGTGTGACGTGGTACCTCACTGTGGTTTTGAAATGAATTTCTCTAATAATTAGTGATGTTAAGCATCTTTTCACATGCCTGTTGGCTGTCTGTATGTCTTCTTTGGAGAAATGTCTATTTAGGTCTTCTGCCCATTTTTTGATTGAGTTGGTTTTTTTTTTTTTGATATTAAGCCTCATGGGCTGTTTGTATATTTTGAAAATTAATCCCTTGTCAGTAGCATCATTTGCAAATATTTTCTCCCAGTTCATAGGCTTTTTCATTTTGTTTATGGTTTCCTTTGAGTCCCATTTGTTTATTTTTGTTTTTATTTCCATTACTCTAGGAGATGGATCCAAAAAAATATGGCTGCTATTTATGTCAAAGAGTGTTCTGCCTATGTTTTCCTTTAGGAGTTTTATAGTATCCTGTCTTACATTTAGATCTTTAATCCATTTTGAGTTTATTTTTGTGTGTAGTGTTAGAGAATGTTCTAATATCATTCTTTTACATGTAGCTGTCCAGTTTTCCCAGCACCACTTATTGAAGAGACTGTCTTTTCTCCATTGTATATTCTTGCTTCCTTTGTCATAGATTAATTGACCAAAGGAAGAAAGTGTCGCAAGAGAAAAGAGGTCCTCTATTCCTTAAAAGCTCTTTTCATCCTAAACAAGGGAAAGTCAGCTCAAACTGATGTTAAAAAAAATTATTGGATTATATAAATAAAAGGTTCAGGATTCAATCCAGCTCTGGAATTGGTTGGGAGTCATCTTATAAACTGCCCCAGCTTCAACAGGTTTCCTACAGCAGGGATTTAATAAATACTTGTTGACTTGAATTAAGGCTATGAATTTTTCTAAGGGGTTAATATTTATTAATGTTTAATTTATTAATATTAATGTTTGCAATATTTTATTAACATTCTTCAGTATGTAATATTTGATTTTCTTTTTGATCAGAGTTTGGGGGACAGATTTTTTTTTAATTTCAAGTAGTTGGGGATTTTTTCTATGTTTTTATTTTGCTTTTTAATTCTAGATTTATTGCCTCCTGGCAGAAATAGTGGATATATTATTTCTGTGTTTTGGAATTTTTTGTTTTTCTTCTTGAAAATTCCTTTTTTAGATTTGTTAATATATTCAGTCTGATTACAGTCAGGGATTGGCAGCGAAGCTATTTTTCCTCTCTAGGGTGACTTTCTATAGCTGGTCAAATACATTATATATCTCTTTTATACTTGAACTTTAGATGGAAAGCTAATTTCCATCTACTCTACCTATTCCAAACTATTTGGATAGGGGACCTGTCTGTTGCCCTATATATTACTGTTCTCTTGTGAGTATAGTAATAATAATGCATACCTTATGAGGTTATCAGGATTAAATGAGTTAACACATGTAAAATGCTTAGCACTGTGCCTGGTCCATGGTACTCAATAATAGCTTCAGATAATATTATTTAATTTTTTCTGAACCTGCAGTTTTGCTTTCAGTAGCATTCCACTTTGACAGACACAGAGGGGTTTTGAATTAGCCCAACTTCTTTCTAACCAAGAAAAACAAGGCAAAAGATGAAGAGCAAAGGGCAAAGAAACAAAACCTCCCTACAGGAGGAGTAAGTGTGATGTATGACTTTACGCAGAAAATCCTTTCAAAAAAAAGTCACGTTGATTTTCTTTTAAACATATTCTACCAGGTTCTGTAAGAGAATATGCAAAGCTACTGAGCAATGTACCCAGCTCAATTCTAATAATGAGAGATACTAATCTTCTACTTTTCTGAAACGGTTAAATGGACTTGTTCCTCTCCACCATTTAACTGTGTAAACCTTCCCGGCAGGGATTAGGGCTTTCATTTCTGGTCCCACCTGCTGTGCACAGGTGTGCCTGACAGCCTGTGAAACACATTATGAGTTTCATGGGGGTTAAAGAGCCCCAGTCTCAGAATCCAGCAGACCTGGACCAAATTCCAGTTCAGCCACTCAGAAATTACATAATCTGCCTTAACGATCTATGCCTGGGGCTCCATTCACTTGCTAGTTATTATTGGCCAATTATCGTGATTCTTGTTTGCATGTATGTACGGATAATACCTTGAGATAGTCATGGAAAAGTGCTTTGGTTAAAGTTTTACATACTTTATATCTCATTAACTCCACACATCCCCCCAAGGTAGGTGTGTTTTACAGATGAATACATGTAAGATGATAACGGAGAAGTAATCACCAAATTATTATTCCTTTTATATATAAACAATGAGGTAAGATTTTTAAAATCTGCCAATAATAACTAGCAAGTGGCGTTTGGTGATTCTTTTAGTGATGCTAATTAAAATTTTTATTAAGTATTGCTTATTCTCAGTGCAAGTCTATCAAAAATGACTAATGGTGTAGCCTTGCATTCCTTCCTATTCTTGGTTCTCAAACTACATATCCTGGTATATGTAATTTGCAAACACCTGATATTTAGTATTCAGATTTGCCAAGCATCCTATCAGATGGGTGACTTCACAGACACTGGTATAAATGTTACTCACCTTCAAACAGATGAAAACCAGAACACTTTGTGAGGCTGCTAAAGCCACCTGCGCACCCCAACTCTTCCCTACTTAAAAGGTTGTCCTCTGAACTCCCATATCTGAGGGTAAACATTTGGCGAAAGATCAATTCACACTGTGCAGTGACTTTGTTTACATGTTTTCTCGTATAGTACACTCAGCTTTGAGTCACGGGAGGCCGCAGGAAGCCGAAGAGCCGGTCATCCTCGCACGGGTGCATTTTTTTTTTCTCATTTCTTATTTGACTTCTGGCCTTGGGAGGGGCAATGCAGCCGCGCGATACTAATCTTCAGAGCGAATTTAAGCCAGCCTTATCCCTCACCGTCGTCATTCACTCCCTCTTCGCGTTCATATTCTCCCAGCGGGACTTACTGCCACGCGAAATTCTTTCAGAATTAATTGGCCACACGGCACCCTTCCAGAGCCAAACCCACAGGCGACTCCACACACGCAGCTGGCCCGGAGACCTTCAACTCTCACCCGACGCGGAATCAGTCCATCTCTCGGCGACCAATCAGCGCTCCGCACGCTGCCGCGCCAGCCAATCCCTGCAAACACACGTTGCTTCTGCCAACTTTTGCCACTACCCATCCCCGGAGGCCAGGGTTCGAGCCGGGGGCGTGGTTGCGGGGTTCGGCCCGCCTTCCCCGGAAGGCTTGGTGCCTTCCAATTGGCTGCAACTGGCAGTGGCTTGGCGACCATTGGCTGCTGCCGCCGGTGGCCTCGGCGGGCGGGGAAGCCGAGAGAGCTGTAGAGTTAGTATTGCAGAAAGAGTGAGTTTCCTGTCTACCTGGCACGCCTGATCTCGGTCGCACTCCTTGCTTCACCTCAAGTAGCCTTGAGTAGAAACACGGAGGTGAGGCCGCCTAGAGGCGGAGCGACAGGGTGGTCTTCCCGGAGCTGCTCCGGGCAGTGGGAGAGGGAAGCCGCCGTGGAGGTCCAGGATGGCGGAACCGGCGTCCGGACGTGTGTGGACCTCACAGGTAAGAGAAAACTGAGGGTAAGGGTCGAGCTGGTTGGATCCCAGGGCTTGCCCCTCTCCTCCTCAACCCAGTTCACCAGCGTTAGGACGCCGATTAGGCCCAAGTTACTTCATCTGTTAGATGGGGAAAGGGCGGTAATAACCTCGCTTCGGGGGACCTGGGTGAAGATTCACTGAGATACCGTTCTGTGATGGGCACAGTGCTTCCTGGTTCTTAGTAGGTGCACAGACAACAGAAGGTCCATTCCCTCACACCAGGCTTTGACGGAGGCAGTGTTTTCCGAGTGCTTACTATCTTCCAAGTTCGGTACTAAATATATTAACTCTTGTAATTCCTCAATAAATTAATGTTGCTGTTATCCCTAATTTACAATTAAGAAAGATTACCTGAGATTTTTTAGGTTCAGCAGCCAAGACAAAATATGGCAAATTCAATATGATGTCAGATTTTTAGAGTCTCTTGCAGCCTTTGATCAGCTTCCAGTGTTTTACAGAATAGACCTTCAGTCTCTGGAGGCAGAGGTCCTGGGTTGGAATTCTGGCTCCATCACTTATGGGCTGTGTGATCTTGGACAAATGACTTAACCTCCGTGTTGATACTTTCCCTTTCTGTAAAATAGAGACAATAATAGGATGGGCTCTTAAGGTTATTTATGAGGATTAAATGAAATAATACAATTTGAAGTGGCCAGAAAGACTGATCACATAGTAAATGATCAATAAATGTTAGCTATTATTATGTTTTTAAATAAAGGATTAGAGCATTAGGAGCTTGAACATTAACTTGGACTCAAACTTAAAGCTGTGACATTATTAGAAATTAATATTGTCTTAAGTGTTGTAAAAGTCTCATTGGTGTTGTAAAGCTTGTCCTAAAATAAGCCAAAGTGAGCACTGAATCGGAGTATCATCAGTCACATTGCAGATGAAGACTTACCCTGTTGCATTCCTGCCACAGCCAGTCTCAAAAATGAGAAACTACCGTATTTGACTAATTGGAAAAGCTAAATTACTAATTCAAAATTGATTGGCAATTAAGCCTATGCTGGAATTTTTATGTTAGGTAGAAAATATTTAATTTACAAGGCCTTGGTTTGCACATCTTGGGGAAGATCTATGGCATGTTAAATTGAAGCTATTCACATACATGAAACATATCAATCAGGTAATGGAAGGTGAAACGATTCTGATATGAGTTTCTTTAATACGTGAATTCTGACTTAATCATACTACATAAGTACAAACGGATTTTTATGGCATTCACTTTTTATTAGAGGTTAAAATGTTTATTATATTCCATAGTTAATTAAAACCTATGGCCATTTCACTGACATTTGACAAAAATTAAAATTGTATCCGTCAAAGACTGTGGTGCTGATAGATAGCCTCAAGAAAATTTTTTTTTTTTTTTTTTGGTGGTACGCGGGCCTCTCACTGTTGTGGCCTCTCCCGTTGCGGAGCATAGGCTCTGGACGCGCAGGCTCAGCAGCCACGGCTCACGGGCCTAGCCACTTCATGGTATGTGGGATCTCCCCAGACCGGGGCGCGAACCCGTGTCCGCTGCATCGGCAGGCAGACTCTCAACCACTGCGCCACCAGGGAAGCCCAAGAAAATTTTTTAACCTGTGAAGGCTGCCCACTCAATGGTGGCAGCAACTGCCTACACTAGTAGTCACTTCAAAAACATAAACGTAGAAAACGTGACCAAAAAGGTTAGAGTAAGAAAGAAAAAAGGTGGACATTACTTAGCACCTGGCTATAGAATTGTCAAGAGTATATAACCCATTTATGGAGCTGTTAGATTCTGATACAGTTAAGTGGTACCTGTTTTCTCTGACATGGAAGTGTTGGAGAGTTTCGTGCTATAAGGTCAGCAAGGAGAATAAAAGAAAGAGGGAGTTCAGAATGGTATTTAAAACATTTCCTGACATTCTCCACAGATAGAGATTGCAATAGGGCATATTGCATGCTTTCTTTTCAATTAATGTGAGTGCCCTATTAAGAGAGCACCAAGACCTTGATAACCCCAATATTGTTCCCCTATCCCCACCCCACCTTGGTTTTTGAGAGATTCTCTGTCTTGCCTGTCTAAACACAGATGATCAGTTTAGAAAGTAACTGTTATTCCCTTTGGACTTAACCCTTGCATGGATTTTTTTCATCAAGATTAACTGCTTGGTTAAATACTTCATTGGGCTAAAAGAGAGATTTCCAAGTTTATACTTTATTTTCTTCCTTTCCTACCTCCTACTCCACCACCACTAGAGAGGCTCATTAATAGGAGTTTTTAACATTGGCAGGAGAGCTAACATAGTCTTAAGAGGGGTCCAGGAAAGAAGAGTAGAAATTAGGCAATGAGCTTGGCCAAAATATAAAAGGGCCCATAAGACATATTAGGGAGTTTGGATTTTATACTAACCAGGAGGAGTTAATGATAACTAAGGTAAACACCTTAAAGTTTCAGATTCTCATCTTTATAGGTAGTTTTTATTGCTTACTTTTTGTATGCTAGATTTACCTAAAGGTAATGTTGTCTATGCTAACAGTAGCTTTCCACTTCATCTTTGATTTCTATCAAAGAGTTTTGAAAATACTCTTATCTGCTAGCCACAGGAACCTGGCATGTGACCTTTGGATTTAAAGAATGTTGTTTAATCATAATGATCCTTAGTAATGGATAAATAAAATTTCTTTTTCAAGTCCTCTCTAAGAACTTGTGTTTGTTTATAACATACCCTTAAATAAGGTCATTGTACTGGCTATCAAGTTGGCAGTCTCTTGAGTGGAAATGGGATCTATTCCTGACTGGCAGACTTTCTAAATGAGCTAATCCACTTCTTATGGGTAGGATCTATAATTACTAGATATTTCACATCACTTTCATAGATCCAAAATTCTATATTACTGAATTTTCTATATATACTTTCCCATGTTTCTGAAGGGATATACCACCCCAAAACATGCCACTTCAGAATAAAGGTTACTTTGAGCTGAAGGCAATTAAGAAGCAGCAGACACGGAAAGAACCATTTATCCTTCCACTATCTGCCTAAAAATGGGACATAAATATCCTTTGGTGAAGGTCTTCCCTCTCCTCTCTCCTATACCAGGAGAATAACGGCTATCACTGGAGATAGAAAGTTGAACTGAGATGGTCTACACAAACAAACTTCACTAAAATAACCTTTACCTTTTTTTTTTTTGTCTTTACCTTTTATTGGTCTCTTCCCATATATTTATCTTGCCATAATTTACCACCCCTAGAAGCTCAAACCCCTTTTCCCTTGTCTTGTCATTTCTCCAGAGTTTATCACCCTTTAAGATGGTGTATAAGCTCAGGGTATATAAGCTTCTCTGGGTCTCCAGTTATTTTCTATGAAAGCCTCTTTGCATAAAAAAATTAAATATTGACATCAAGTAAACTTTGCCTTTTTTTCTGTTAATCTATCTTTTGTCAATTTAATTGCAGGTCTCAGGGACAGAGCATAAGAAAATACAGGAAAAGTTTTTTTTTTCCTCCCTGAACTTCTGTATCATTTTATTTTAGTTTTTCCATATCATATCTTTTTTCTTTATTTTTTTCAGCATAATTTGTTTGCAGTATTTACTCTTTTTTTTAAACATCTTTATTGGAGTATAATTGCTTTACAATGGTGTGTTAGTTTCTGCTTTATAACAAAGTGAATCAGCTATACATATACATATATCCCCATATCTCTTCCCTCTTGCGTCTCCCTCCCTCCCACCCTCCCTATCCCACCCCTCTAGGTGGTCACAAAGCACTGAGCTCATCTTCCTGTGCTATACGGCTGCTTCGCACTAGCTATCTATTTTACATTTGGTAGTGTATATCTGTCCATGCCATCTCTCACTTTGTCCCAGCTTACCCTTCCCCCTCACCATGTCCTCAAGTCCAATCTCTAGTAGGTCTGCGTCTTTATTCCTGTCTTGGCCCTAGGTTCTTCATGACCATATATATATATTTTTTAGATTCCATATATATGTGTTAGCATACGGTATTTGTTTTTCTCTTTCTGACTTACTTCACTCTGTATGACAGACTCTAAGTCCATCCACCTCACTACAAATAACTCAGTTTCATTTCTTTTTATGGCTGAGTGATTCCATTGTATATATGTGCCACATCTTCTTTATCCATTCATCTGTCGATGGACACTTAGTTTGTTTCCATGTCCTGGCTATTGTAAATAGAGCTGCAATGAACATTTTGGTACATGACTCTTTTTGAATTATGGTTTTCTCAGGGTATATGCCCAGTAGTGGGATTGCTGGGTCATATGGTAGTTCTATTTGTAGTTTTTTAAGGAACTTCCATACTGTTCTCCATAGTGGCTATACCAATTTACATTCCCACCAACAGTGCAAGGGTTCGCTTTTCTCCACACCCTCTCCAGCATTTATTGTTTCTAGATTTTTTGATGATGGCCATTCTGACTGGTGTGAGATGATATCTCATTGTAATTTTGATTTGCATTTCTCTAATGATTAATGATGTTGTGCATTCTTTCATGTGTTTGCTGGAAATCTGTATATCTTCTTTGGAAGGTCTTCTGCCCATTTTTGGATTGGGTTTGTTTTTTTGATATTGAGCTGAATGAGCTGCTTGTAAATTTTGGAGATGAATCCTTTGTCCATTGCTTCATTTGCAAATATTTTCTCCCATTCTGAGGGTTGTCTTTTTGTCTTGTTTATGGTTTCTTTGGTGTGAAAAAGCTTTTAAGTTTCATTAGGTCCCATTTGTTTATTTTTGTTTTCATTTCCATTGCTCTAGGAGGTGGGTCTAAAAGGATCTTGCTGTCATTTACGTCATAGAGTGTTCTGCCTATGTTTTCCTCTAAGAGTTTCATAGTGTCTGGCCTTACATTTAGGTCTTTAATCCATTTTCAGTTTACTTTTGTGTATGGTGTTAGGGAGTGATCTAATTTCATTCTTTTACATATACCTGTCAAGTTTTCCCAGCACCACTTATTGAAGAGGCTGTCTTTTCTCCACTGTATATTCTTGCCTCCTTTATGGAAGATAAGGTGACCATATGTGTGTGAGTTTATCTCTGGGCTTTCTATCCTGTTCCATTGATCTATATTTCTGTTTTTGTGCCAGTACCATACTGTCTTGATTACTGTAGCTTTGTATTATAGTCTGTAGTCAGGGAGCCTGCTCCCTTCAGCTCCGTTTTTCTTTCTCAAGATTGCTTTGGCTATTTGGGGTCTTTTGTGTTTCCATAGAAATTGTGAAATTTTTTGTTCTAGTTCTGTGAAAAATGCCAGTGGTAGTTTGATAGGGATTGCATTGAATCTGTAGATTGCTTTCGGTAGTAGAGTCATTTTCACAATGTTGATTCTTCCAATCCAAGAACATGGTATATCTCTCCATCTATTTGTATCATCTTTAATTTCTTTCATCAGTGTCTTATAATTTTCTGCATACAGGTCTTTTGTCTCCATAGGTGGGTTTATTCCTAGATATTATATTCTTTTTGTTGCAGTGGTAAATGGGAGTGTTTTCTTGATTTTACTTTCAGATTTTTCATCATGAGTGTATAGGACTGCCAGAGATTTCTGTGCATTAATCTTGTATCCTGCTACTTTACCAAATTCATTCATTAGCTCTAGTAGTTTTCTGGTAGCATCTTTAGGATTCTGTATGTATAGTATCATGTCATCTGCAAACAGTGACAGCTTTACTTCTTTTCCGATATGGATTCCTTTTATTTCCTTTTCTTCTGTGATTGCTGTGGCTCAAACTTCCAAAACTATGTTGAATAAGAGTGGTGAGAGTAGGCAACCTTGTCTTATTATTGATCTTAGTGGAAATGCTTTCAGTTTTTCACCATTGAGGACGATGTTGGCTGTGGGTTTGTCATATATGCACTTTATTATGTTGAGGAAAGTTTCCTCTATGCCTACTTTCTGCAGGGTTTTTATCATAAATGGGTGTTGAATTTTGTTGAAAGCTTTCTCTGCATGTATTGAGATGATCATATGGTTTTTCTCCTTCAATTTGTTAATATGGTGTATCACGTTGATTGATTTGCGTATATTGAAGAATCCTTGCATTCCTGGAATAAACCCCACTTGATCATGGTGTATGATCCTTTTAATGTGCTGTTGGATTCTGTTTGCTAGTATTTTGTTGAGGATTTTTGCATCTATGTTCATCAGTGATATTGGCCTGTAGTTTTCTTTCTTTGTGACATCTTTGTCTGGTTTTGGTATCAAGGTGATGGTGGCCTCGTAGAATGAGTTTGGGAGTGTTCCTCCCTCTGCTATATTTTGGAAGAGTTTGAGAAGGATAGGTGTTAGCTCTTCTCTGAATGTTTGATAGAATTCGCCTGTGAAGCCATCTGGTCCTGGGCTTTTGTTTGTTGGAAGATTTTTAATCACAGTCTCAATTTCAGTGCTTGTGATTGGTCTGTTCATATTTTCTATTTCTTCCTGATTCAGTCTTGGCAGGTTGTGCATTTCTAAGAATTTGTCCATTTCTTCCAGGTTGTCCATTTTATTGGCATAGAGTTGCTTGTAGTAATCTCTCATGATCTTTTGTATTTCTGCAGTGTCACTTGTTACTTCTCCTTTTTCATTTCTAATTCTATTGATTTGAATCTTCTTCCTTTTTTTTCTTGATGAGTCTGGCTAGTTGTTTATCAATTTTGTATATCTTCTCAAAGAACCAGCTTTTAGTTTTGTTGATCTTTCCTATCGTTTCCTTTATTTCTTTTTCATTTATTTCTGATCTGATCTTTATGATTTCTTTCCTTCTGCTAACTTTGGGGTTTTTTTGTTCTTCTTTCTCTAATTGCTTTAGGTGTAAGGTTAGGTTGTTTATTTGAGATGTTTCTTATTTCTTAAGGTAGGATTGTATTGCTATAAATTTCCCTCTTAGAACTGCTTTTGCTGCATCCCATAGGTTTTGGGTCATTGTGTTTTCATTGTTATTTGTTTCTAGGTGTTTTTTGATTTCCTCTTTGATTTCTTCAGTGATCTCTTGGTTATTAAGTAGTGTATTGTTTAGCCTCCATGTGTTTGTATTTTTTACAGATTTTTTTTCCTGTAATTGATATCTAGTCTCATAGTGTTGTGGTCAGAAAAGAATGATACGATTTCAATTTTCTTAAATTTACCAAGGATTGATTGGTGACCCAGGATATGATCTATCATGGAGAATGTTCCATGAGCCCTTGAGAAGAAAGTGTATTCTGTTGTTTTTGGATGGAATGTTCTATAAATATCAATTAAGTCCATCTTGTTTAATGTGTCATTTAAAGCTTGTGTTTCCTTATTTTCATTTTGGATGATCTGTCCATTGGTGAGAGTGGGGTGTTAAAGTCCCCTACTATGATTGTGTTACTGTCGATTTCCCATTTTATGGCTGTTAGTATTTGCTTTATGTATTGAGATGCTCCTATGTTGGGTGCATAAATATTTACAATTGTTATATCTTTTTCTTGGATTAACCCCTTAATCATTATGTAGTATCCTTCTTTGTCTCTTCTAGTAGTCTTTATTTCAAAGTCTATTTTGTCTGATATGAGAATTGCTACTCCAGCTTTCCTTTGGTTTCCATTTGCATGAAATATCTTTTTCTATCCCCTTACTTTCAGTCTGTATGTGTCTCTAGGTCTGAAGTGGGTCTCTTGTAGACAGCATATATATGGGTCTTGTTTTTGTATCCATTCAGCCAGTCTGTGTCTTTTGGTGGGAGCATTTAATCCATTTACATTTAAGGTAATTATCGATATGTATGTTCCTATTACCATTTTCTTAATTGTTTTGGGTTTGTTATTGTAGGTCTTTTCCTTCTCTTGTGTTTCTTGCCTAGAGAAGTTCCTTTAGCATTTGTTGTAAAGCTGGTTTGGTGGTGGTGAATTCTCTTAGCTTTTGTTTGTCTGTAAAGGTTTTAATTTCTCCATCAAATCTGAATGAGATCCTTGCTGGGTAGAGTAATCTTGGTTGCAGGTTTTTCTCCCTCATCACTTTAAATATGTCCTCCCAGTCCCTTCTGGCTTGCAGAGTTTCTGCTGAAAGATCAGCTGTGAACCTTATGGGGATTCCCTTGTGTGTTATTTGTTGTTTTTCCCTTGCTGCTTTTAATATTTTTTCTTTGTATTTAATTTTTGATAGTTTGATTAATATGTGTCTTGACGTGTTTGTCTTTGGATTTATCCTGTATGGGACTCTGTGTGCTTCCTGGACTTGATTAACTGTTTCCTTTCCCATATTAGGGAAGTTTTCAACTATAATCTCTTCAAATATTTTCTCAGTCCCTTTCTTTTTCTCTTCTTCTTCTGGGACCCCTATAATTCAAATGTTGTTGCGTTTAATGTTGTCCCAGAGGTCTCTGAGACTGTCCTCAGTTCTTTTCATTCTTTTTTTTTTATTCTTCTCTGCAGTAGTTATTTCCACTATTTTATATTCCAGATCACTTATCCGTTCTTCTGCCTAGTTATTCTGCTATTGATCCCTTCTAGAGAATTTTAAATTTCATTTATTGTGTTGTTCATCATTGTTTGTTTGCTCTTTAGTTCTTCTAGGTCCTTGTTAAACGTTTCTTGTAATTTCTCCATTCTATTTGCAAGATTTTGGATCATGTTTACTATCATTATTCCGAATTCTTTTTCAGGCAGACTGCCTATTTCCTCTTCATTTGTTAGGTCTGGTGGGTTTTTACCTTGCTCCTTCATCTGCTGTGTTTCTCTGTATTCTCATTTTGCTTAACTTACTGTTTTTGGGGTGTCCTTTTCGCAGGCTGCATGTTCATAGTTCCCATTGTTTTTGTTGTCTGCCCCCAGTGGCTAAGGTTGGTTCAGTGGGTTGTGTAGGCTTCCTGGTGGAGGAGACTAGTGCCTGTGTTCTGGTGGATGAGGCTGGATCTTGTGTTTCTGGTGGGCAGGTCCACGTCTGGTGGTGTGTTTTGGGGTGTCTGTGGACTTATTATGATTTTAGGCAGCCTCTCTGCTAATGGGTGGGGCTGTGTTCCTGTCTTGCTAGTTGTTTGGCATAGGATGTCCATCAATGTAGCTTGCTGGTCATTGAGTGGAGTTGGGTGTTGGCATTGAGATGGAGGTCTCTGGGAGATTTTTGCCTTGATATTATGTGGAGCTGGGAGGTCTCTGGTGGGCCTTTGTTCTGAATTTGGCTCTCCCACCTCAGAGGCACAGCCCTGATTCCTGGTTGGAGCACCAAGAGCCTGTTATCCACACAGCTCAGAATAAAAGGGAGAAAGAAAGAAAAGAAAGAAAGAAAGAAAGAAAGAAAGAAAGAAAGAAAGAAAGAAAGAAAGAAAGAAAGGGAGGAAGGGAAAGAAGGAAGGAAGGAAGGAGAAAGAGATAAAATAAAATTATTAAAATAAAAAATAATTATTAAAATTTTTTTAAGTAATAAAATAAAGAATGAAGAGAGCAACCAAACCAGAAAAAATTCCACCAATGATAACAAGCGCTAAAAACTATACTAAAAAAAAGGAAAAAAAAAAAAAGGACAGACATCACCCAATGACAAATGGTAAAAGCAAAGATGTACAGACAAAATCACACCCAGAAACACACACATATACACTCACAAAAGGAGAAAAAGGGGAAAATATATATATATCATTCCTCCCAAAGTCCACCTCCTCAATTTAGGATGATTCGTTGTCTATTCAGGTATTCCACAGATGCAGGGTACATCAAGTTGACTGTGGAGATTTAATCTGTTGCTCCTGAGTCTCCTGGGAGAGATTTCCCTTTCTCTTCTTTGTTTGCATAGCTCCTGGGGTTCAGCTTTGGATTGGCCCCGCCTCTGCGTGTAGGTCGCCTGAGGGCGTCTGTTCTTCGCTCAGACAGGACGGGGTTAAAGGAGCAGCTGCTCCGGGGGCTGTGGCTCACTCAGGCCGGGGGGAGGGAGGGGTACGGATACGGGGTGATCCTGTTGCGGCAGAGGCCGGTGTCACGTTGCACCACCCAGAGGCGCGCCGTGTGTTCTCCCAGGGAAGTTCTCCCTGGATCGTGGGACCCTGGCCGTGGCGGGCTGCATAGGCTCCCGGGAGGGGCGGTGTGGATAGTGACCTGTGCTTGCACACAGGCTTCTTGGTGGCTGCAGCAGCAGCCTTAGCATCTCATGCCCACCTCTGGGGTCCGCGCTGATAGCTGCGGCTCGCCCCTGTCTCCGGAGCTCCTTTAAGCAGCGCTCTTAATCCCCTTTCCTCGCGCACCAGGAAACAAAGAGGCAAGAAAAAGTCTCTTGCCTCTTAGGCAGGTCCAGAGTTTTTCCCGGACTCCCTGCCTGCTAGCTGTGGTGCACTAGCCCCCTTCAGGCTGTGTTCACGCCGCCAAGCCCAGTTCTCTCCCTGGGATCCGGACCGAAGCCCGAGCCTCAGCTCCCAGCCCCGCCCGCCCCGGCGGGTGAGCAGACAAGCCTCTCGGGCTGGTGAGTGCCGGTCGGCACCGATCCTCTGTGTGGGAATCTCTCCGCTTTGCCCCCCACACCCCTGTTGCTGTGCTCTCCTCCGCGGCTCCGAAGCTTTCTGCCTCTGCCACCCTCAGTCTCCGCCTGCGAAGGGGCTTCCTAGTGTGTGGAAACCTTTCTTCCACAGCTCCCTCCCACTGGTGCAGGTCCCATCCCTATCCTTTTGTTTCTGTTTATTCTTTTTTCTTTTGCCCTACCCAGGTACGTGGGGGAGTTTCTTGCCTTTAGGGAAGTCTGAGGTCTTCTGCCAGCGTTCAGTAGGTGTTCTGTAGGAGTTGTTCCACGTGTAGATGTATTTCTGGTGTATCTGTGGGGAGGAAGGTGATCTCCGCATCTTGCTCTTCCGCCATCTTCAATCCCCTTATATCATTTTAGTGTTTACCATGTTTCATGGCTTTTATGTTCTACTTTGTGCTGGATAAATATTGACTATAGCACTGACTTTGTTTGTCACTTTAGATTTTAGATTAGTGGTTGTCACTCCCGACTGGTTAAAAGAATGATCAGTGAGGCTTTTTATAGGACCTAGATCTGGGGCCTATTCTAGAGCAGACCCACTGAATCGGACTGTCTGGCTGTGGACCATGAAATCTAATACCCAAAAACGGTGTCACAGAAAACCAGAGGCAGACACACATGAAAGTGGTAAAGGCAAATCTTATTCAATAACTATTGCAATAGTGGAAAAGAAACCTTGGTATAGAACTAGGCTTCATTCTGAATACAACAAGGGCACGTAGGGGTGTATAGCCAAGAAGCAGGGTGAGTGTCAGTGAATGAAAATTACTAGGAGGAAACATTAGAGGAAGGGGGATTTGCCTTAAACCAACTTGACAGGATTCTTGCTGAAGGCAGGCCAGGGGGATAAGATTGAGGGTGGGATAAGGAAATTTGAGGGTAGGGGATTTTCACTAAACTGACTCAGCAGGATTCTTGCTAAAACTAGACTAAGGGGTCCAAGGACAAGCCCAAGAGCTAGGCCTCGTCACAAAGAGGACTCAGAGGAGACTTCCCTGGTGGTCCAGTGGTTAAGAATCTGCCTTCCAATGCAAGGGACGCGGGTGTGATCTCTGGTCGGGGAACTAAGATCCCACATGCCATGAGGCAACTAAACCCATGCGCTCTAGAGCCCGTGCCTCACAACTAGAGAGACTGCGTGCCGCAACTACTGAGCCTGTGTGCTCTGGAGCCTGCGCACCCCAAGTAGAGAGAAGCCCGCATGCCGCAATGAAGAGCCCGCACCACTACTGAAGATTCTGCGTGCCGCAACTAAGACCTGATGCAGCCAAAAAAAAAGGAGGACTCAGAGGAGCCCAACCAAGGAGAGATTCTTTGTCAACATTAACAGCTATTACAAATTATAACAACATGATTCTGATGTATGCATTTGTAGTGAGAACTGCATCCTTATTCCCATAGAGGTTTGAGCCTTGATATTTCATTTAGATCTTTTCTTGATCTCCTTTTTAGTAGTAACTTCATGATCCTGTAAATGGACAACTTTCTTCCAAAGCCTTTTCTTCTTTAGCCTTTTACTGGAGAGTACCATGGCACCAAAAGGAGAGAAGTTAAGACCAAATAAATCATGTTTTGAAGCAAACACACTTCAACAAATATTAAGGTCCTACTGTGTTCCAGGTAGTGTTCTAGTTGGTGGGGATATAGTAGTGAAAAAGGCAGACATGGGACAGCCACTCTATTAGTTGGGGACATGGTAGTCAAAGAGTAGAATATAGTACATCAATAAATAAACAAGTTAATTTCACATAGTGATGCACTATGAAGAAAATAAAAGAAGGGTATAATAGTGATTTGGGGAAGGTTGTATTAAGGACAGGAGGTTTAATCTGAAATTATTATTACAGGTTGTTATTAGTCATGCTCAGATTTGGGATCTACTAATCCAGGTAGAGAAATAATAGTAAATACAAAGGCCCGAAGTCAGTGACAAGCTTGATGTATTTAAGGGACAGAAAGAAAACCAGTAGGAGAAGAGCATTGTAGGCAATGGTATGTGATGAATCTCCTAATACCTATTAAGGGTGATTCCAAGGTTTTTGACATCGAGCAACTGGCTCAATTATCATTTTAATAGTAAAATTATTAAGATGAGGAAGACTGAGGCAAATTGAAGGAAGACTGGGGCAGCAAGAGATGCCCATTAGGTGTGAAGCCCTAAATATAGGCTTCTGGATGTGGGATTTTGGATCTGTGTGTGTGTCTGTCTCTGTCTCTGTCTTTCCCTCTCCTTTTTTCCCTCCCTTCCTCTTCTTTCCACCTGGGCCTTTCCACATATCAGCTTCAGGATAACCAGACTTCTTGTATGCTTACATGTTGATCAAAGGCTCCCAGAGCGATTATTCTAAGAGTGACGTACAGAGGCTGCATGGAATTTTCTAACCTAGCTGCAGAGGTCATGCAGCGTCACAGACTGCACCTCTTTTTTTTTTTTTTTTTTCATTGTAAATGCTTTGTTGCTTTTTATTCATTTTTTTCACTTTATTTATTTTTATTGGAGTATAGTTGCTTTACAATGTGTGTTAGTTTCTGCTGTACAGCAAAGTGAATCAGCTATACGTATACATATATCCCCTCTTCCTTGGATTTCCTTCCCATTTAGGTCACCACAGAGCACTGAGTAGAGTTCCCTGTGCTATACAGTCGGTGTTCATTAGTTATCTATTTTATACATAGTAGTGTATATATGTCAATCCCTCTTGATGGGAAGTGTGTCACAGGATTTGCAGCAATGTTTTAAAATGATCACATTATAGAATCCCTCATTATATTAAGTTTATTATCTTTAAAGATTAGTAATCATTTCCCTTTTAAAGTATTGTTGAACAATAACATACCTTTGGAATTATTAATGATATAGTACTTTCCTCTCTGTATAGTTAAAATTATTGCCTTAAAATTATAAACCACTTATTTATGCTGTACTGGTGGTTCTAAGGTCTTCATATCACCTCCTATGTTACACAGATAGCTCACTGAATCCTATGACACTTCATCAAATGAAATAAAACATTGAAGACAATAGAGTTCTTCAAACTTTTGAAATTCTTCAGAGGTCTCTAGCCCTATCCTTAAAGGATGTAAGAGGAGGTTTCCAATTGTGGTTGTCATTTGTTTGCTAGAATGAGTCCTATATCTGTTGGCTGGTAAAATGAAAATTTTCAATGGCTGAATCTCTAAGGAATTTTTAAAGAGTTTATGCCTTGTGTGTTATTTTTGTATTTTTTGAAAAAGCAGTATTTTTTTTTCTTTTAAGTTATCTGGAATTTTATAATTTATTCCTTTGGGTTAGATTCTATTAGAAAGGGAAATAGGATTGTATTTTATTTTTTATATGAGTGAGTTTAATAACTCAACATATGTGATTCTTATCCCTATGTGTTTCACACCTTGGAAGCTTTTAGAAAAAAAAACCTATGGCCAGGTCTTACCCTCAGGGATCCTGATTAGTTGATTTGGGATGGGGTCCAGGTATAGGTATCTTTTACAACTCCCCAGGTGATTCTTTTATGAAGCCATATTTGAGACCCAACTGCATCTAACTCTGGTATTTGCTGATGATAATCTTAGTCTCTGTAACAGGGAAAACAAATGGAAGACCTGCCTGATGCAGCTGTTTTGGCGACTAGACTTAAAAACACTCTCATCCAATACCACAGCCTTGAAGATGACAAGTGGCGAGTTGCTAAGAAAATGGTAAATTAATTAAATTACTTATGTTTGAGGGTGTATCTTCTGTCTAATGAGCTGGTGGATGACTTTCAAAATGGTACGGAAAAATATGGACCATACTTTAGATGAATGTGCGGGATAGATAAACGTGCTAATGTAGTTGATGGTTTACTGTCTCACAAAGGAAGAAACATAATAATCCTGCACTGCTTTCATTAGCTCCTCAGATATTGGACACAAGAATAGACTCATGGCAACAAGATTGTAAAGAGCAGCCTCTCAAGTCAGTAAATAAAATGTGTCATTGTCAGTTTAAGGAAGTATAGTAATGGATAATTTGAAATCGTTTCAGATATTTTAACAAGCCTGTGAGAATGGCCAGTTAGTATT
The DNA here is from genome assembly GCF_003676395.1 of Aethalodelphis obliquidens. Classification (NCBI taxonomy): domain Eukaryota; kingdom Metazoa; phylum Chordata; class Mammalia; order Artiodactyla; family Delphinidae; genus Aethalodelphis; species Aethalodelphis obliquidens. Next base: position 26,496,306 of record NW_020837948.1, read on the forward strand.
TTTTTACCAATATGACATACCTGAGTGTTGACAGAGCCAGTCCTTGAACCCAGGACTCTTCCAGTTAAGTCCTCTGGCTATTCTGCTATTCAGAATTTCTTGGGAAATGATCTAGAAAAAAATGTAGGGACTAATTCAAGGTAGCACTATAGATTTGAATTGTTTAATTTTAAAAAGATGTGAGCAAGTTCAGAATGAAGTATTTAACATTTCTATTATCTCAGTCTAAATGTGTCAGTAATGGTAAATAGATGAGATTGGAATGGGGCAAATAATAATGGCCAATGAGATAGTGCCATCACCGAATCTTAACAGTGTTTGGGTGTCATTGAGCTATTGAAAAACCTTTTGTAGGGGTTTGTAATTTAAATAAGATGTGTACTACTTTCAGATACAGAAGAAATTCAGATATGGATTATTTTATGGTATAAATTACTTTTGCGTATTTCTTTGAATATTTACTTATGTTTTATTTTCATGCAAAAGCTAATGCTGTAGAATTTACGAAATTGTCAGTTTTATATCCAGGTTTCCACCTATGTAATTATCAGCATACACTGTTTTTATTTTTCTAGAAAGATGTAACAATTTGGAGGAAACCTTCAGAAGAATTTAATGGATATCTGTAAGTAAATTCCTGTAGTGTTACGTAGCTCTTAGGACATTGCTAAACTTCAGATATATACACACCTACACACATGATCACTGAATGATCATTGCCAGCAAAATTTGGCTTTTGCTTTAAGATGTTAAACTTTCTGAGAAGCAAATCCTGTTATGAATTCAAAGCCTTTAAAATGTCCATATCCCTGGTGGACAGAGTTGGTGGTGAGGGGATCATAAATAATATGATATCATTAATGATATCAGATAGCTGATAAAATCTTAATTTCTTACTATGGTGTATAAGACCCTTCTAATATTCTTTCTGCATTTATTCAGTGCTGTAGCATATTTTATTTTATTTTATTTTTTTGCACGGGCCTCTCACCGTCGCGGCCTCTCCCGCTGCGGAGCACAGGCTCCAGATGCGCAGGCCCAGCAGCCGCGGCCCACGGGCCCAGCCCCTCCACGGCATGTGGGATTCTCCCGGACCGGGGCACGAACCCGTGTCCCTGCATCGGCAGGCGGACTCTCAACCACTGCGCCACCAGGGAAGCCCCTGTAGCATATTTTATTCTAAGAAATTTATCTTGAAGAAATCATGGGAAAATTAATAGTTATTTAAACTTGTCTCTTCCATCACAGTATTACTTAAAATATTAAAAATTACAAACAACCTGAATAATCAATTGTTGGGGAATGATTAAATTATAAAATGTGCTATTTTACAGTCTTTAAAAACATAATAAAATGCTCAAGATACAATGAAAAGTGAATAAAGCAGAATACTAAACTGTATGTAGCACAATCATGGGTTGACTTTAAATATATATTTTTTATATATTAAAATGTTTTATTTAACACAAAATATATACCTCTAGATGTCAGTTTTATGTGTGATTTTTACTTCTGTTTTTTGATTTTTGCATATAGTTGAACACGAATTATGCCTTTAACCAGTAAAAAAATATTGTTTTTTAAAGCCAGAGGAGATAGTTGCCACGTGAAATTGGAGTGGAATAGTCACATCCTTGGGACTCAGCACTTTTTAAAATGAAACTGTTGACTGAACTTACTATATACAGTGTATTTTGAAGTGTATTACCAAAGATAGTGTTTCCAGGAAGATAAGTTGTACAGTATTTATGAGGACAGGGAAACTGGAGTTGGATTAAACATTGTAAGCAAGTGTAGAAGTTAATCCTTTAGATCAGTAATCCCTGCTGGGGCGAAAAAGTGTAAAAAGTGCCAAGGGAGCACTATGCTTGGTGATATGGAAAAACTTCATAGGGGAGCTAATATTGGAGCGGAGTCTTAAAGAACGAATAGGTATTTCTTAGGGAATGAAGGATAAATTCATATTCCAGGCAGAGAGCATTTCATTTACTACGTTCACACAGATGGGAAACACTTTAAGGAGTTTATTTAGGGAAGTTGAAATTGTGTTTGTATAGCTGGAGCATTAAGTATGGGGGTGGGGAGAGGATGTCTGAAGGATTTTTTTTTTTTTTTTTTTTCTGTACGCGGGCCTCTCACTGTTGTGGCCTCTCCCATTGCGGAGCACAGGCTCCGGACGCGCAGGCTCAGCGGCCATGGCTCACGGGCCCAGCCGCTCCGCGGCATGTGGGATCTTCCAGGACCGGGGCACAAACCCGTGTCCCCTGCATCGGCAGGCGGACTCTCAACCACTGTGCCACCAGGGAAGCCCTCTGAAGGATTTTTGAATTCTAAACTAAGGCATTCAGTTTTGCGTTACCTACTGCTCAACCCTACCCATACATCCCAGGTCCTCAGAGGATTTTGCATTTATTCTAATAACAGTTGTGAAAGAGAAATGAGCATGGAAAGTTTAGAGAAGAGCTTGTATTCTTGGGGTCCATGGCTAGCTTCTTGAAGTGTCCCTAAGATTGTATACAAAGTTTTGTGACAATGTGTATGTTCCTGGGAAGAGATCTGTGGCTTTTTTCAGATTCTTAAAGAGTTATATGATCAGAAGAGCTAGAAACTGATGCAGTGTTGAGTTGGACACAGAGTTCCCAAACTAAGGACATAGCATGGGAGTTGAAAAGGACAAATGAACTTGAAAGAGATTTATGATAGTGATGGTGGTGGTGATGATGATGATGGTGATGATAACTAACAGTTATTGAAAACCAGATATTGTTCTAAGCAGTTTACGTTTGGAAAATCATCTTGATGAAACATGGTGACTTATTAGTTCTGACTATTGGAACGGGGTTAAGAGAAAAAGAAGAGTCAAAATTGAATCCCAGATTTCTAATTTGTGCCTGAAGTAATTTGTATTACCCACCTCCTACCCCCACCCTCACCCCAAGTTAGAGAACACAGGCAGAAGAGCAGACTTAGGATGGAACATAATATAAGCTTGAGCTTGAGAGATTTACAAAATGATAAAAAGGCTTCAGATGCTTAAAAAGAGAAAAAAGACCCCTGAAAACAATGATGGAGTTAAAGCCAATCTACCTCTCTTTTCTTTCCTCCCCAGAGATAACTACTCTCTTGAAGTTGTGTGTATTATTCCTATTTCACACTTTGACTGTGTGTGTGTTTTAGTAATACGCTTTAATTTTTTCTGTTCAATACTGTTTTCAAGAGTTACCCATGTTGTTACATGTTGATCTAGTCTTTCACTTCTGTATTCATATACCACAATGTGTTTATCTGTGTTTGCAAGTTTGCCTACTGATGAATTTTCAGGTTGTTGTGAATTCTTCTCTACAGTAAGCTTTTTGGTACATGCCTCCTTCTACACACATGTAACATTTTCTTGGGATGTGCCTGTGTCTTAGGGACATACATCATCCCACTTTACTGCATGTTGCCAAATTGCTCTCTAAAGTGGTGGTAGCACTTTGAGAGTTCTCATTCCCTTCCATTCAACACTTGTTATTAAGTTTTTAATCTCTGTCAGTTTTTCAAGGGTATGAGATGGTGTATTGCTAGTAATTACTTGATTATGAGTGAAATTGAGCATCTTCTCTAAGTTTATTGACATTTCAGGTCAATCTTGTCCTTTGCCCATCTTTTGTTTGGATTGTCCTCTTCTCATTGTTTCATAGGAATTAATCATATATCCTCTATAGTAAGTATATATCTGTATATATGTGTTGCACTTATCTTCTTCCACTCTGTGGCTCGTTTTTAAAGAAATTACTTATTTTGTCATTTGTGGTATGTAAGTTTTTAATTTTAACCATCTTGTGTAATTTGTGTTTTTGTGTGTTTTATGTATTCAAGTAATCCCCCTGTATCCTGAGGTCACAAAGATGGTCACTTGTATATTTTTCTCAAAATTTAAAAGTTTTACCTTTTACATAGTGGTATTTAGTCTATCTGGAGGTATTTTGAATGATGTGAAGTAAGAATTCAGTTTTTATTCTCTCTGTTAGGATAACTGTTGAATCCAAACACTATTTTTGAACTAGTATATCTTTTTCCTACTGGTATGTAATGCCGCCTTTGAAATATGTCAAGTTCTGATATTATTCATGAGTCAATCCTGGGCATTCTATTCTAGGGTGACCTATATTTCTATTCCTAATAAAAAGGTTTCAAAAGTTAGGGTAAGAATATGCATATACTAATAACATGTTAGAACATAGTTGAGAAAAGAAGAGCATATGAAATAAATGGAAGCATTACAGTGTTCTACAGACTGCTCTTGGCTACACCATAACATGAAGGTATTTTACTATGTTTATGATAATGCATAAGATAGCCTTCAAATCTCTTATTAGATTTGAGGACGTTTTAGAGTACATTCTGATGAAATAATTGACAGAACCTAATTTATCAGAAAAGTCGGGGTTTACTCTTTTTAAAAAATCTTCATTAAATTTTATTTTTTTTGATGTGAGCTCTGAACTGTGAGAGCATGCTGAAATTTTTCATTCTAATAGCATTTGACTTTCATATGTTTTCTCCAGCTTCAAAGCCCAAGGTGTTATAGACGATGTCGTCAATAGTGTAATAGACCATATACGTCCAGGTCCCTGTCGCTTGGATTGGGACAGCTTAATGACCTCATTGGATATTTTGGAGTACTTTGAAGAGGTATTTGTTTAGAAATGTTGCTTCAGATTGTGTGTGTGTGTGTGTGTGTGAGTGTGTGTGTGTGTATGTGTGCGCATGTGCACATGTGTATACTTGCATTCATTATATTCATTGCTTTGAGAATAAGTAGTCATGGCAAAGATCTCACAGGGGAATCCTTGCTGCCTTTCAAAAAGCTTGAGTTTCCTCATATTAACTAATGAGTGTTAGTCAGAACTGAGTTTGTTTTCTGCAATAGCTTTACCCTTGCTGCTTAAGAAAATCATCAGTGTCTTTAATTGTAAAACTTTAGCTGAGGTTCTGAAATCTAAAATTCTGAAAATACCACCATCATATTCAGGTTTCTAGGTAATAGTATGTAGGTTTTCCATTAACATTTAGCCAAAATCAAAGATAAAAATGCCACCTTAGGCATTAGAGAATTATGTAACCTAAGTGGCTTTCTTTCTTTGTCTGTTTCTATTAACTCATTCCTTGCCATGTTTGGATTTCTTTATTGACACATTTGGTGTTTTAGTCAAAGTACTTGTGGATTTTATCTTATACACGTACAGTCTATACTACCTGCTTCCACTTTTATCATATAGGATAAGAGGTGACTCTACTGAAACAGAGATTTGGATACTGGGTAACTTACCTCTGTGTTTTGATTGTATATCCTCTTCAAGTCCATACAGTCGCCGTGAGATATAGAATAGAGATCTAAACCTGTCAGAATCACTGTAAGAAATGTTATTAATATTTATTATAACACACTTTAAGTGAGTGTTAATTTTTTACTAAAGATTAACTTATGATATATGAGTCTATGTATATATTTCCTATAGTACTAACAGCTGTTACCTGTTCTCTTTCAGAATTGCTGTGTGATGCGTTATACTACTGCTGGTCAGCTTTGGAATATAATTTCCCCAAGAGAGTTTGTTGACTTCTCCTATACTGTGGACTATAAAGAAGGGCTTTTATCCTGTGGTAATTGTCTCAAAACCTTTTACTTTCTCTTGGTTTGTTTTAAATTTTGAGTTTTCTAGGCTGGATGTTTCTTTCTACACAAGATATATTTTCAACTTTCATACTTATCTTTAAAAAAATTATTTTATTTAATTAATTTATTTTTGGCTGCGTTGGGTCTTTGTTGCTGTGCATGCACGGGCTTTCTCTAGTTGTGGCGAGCGGGGGCTGCTCTTTGTTGCAGTGCGTGGGCTTCTCATTGCGGTGGCTTCTCTTATTACGGAGCTTGGGCTCTAGGCACGTGGGCTTCAGTAGTTGTGGCATGCGGGCTCAGTAGTTGTGGCTTGTGGGCTCTAGAGCGCAGGCTCTGTAGTTGTGGCACACGGGCTCAGTTGCTCCGCGGCATGTGGGATCCTCCCGGACCAGGGATCGAACCTGTGTCCCCTGAATTGGCAGGCAGATTCTTAACGACTGCGCCACCAGGGAAGTCCCCATAGTTATTTTATAATCAATAAGCTCTGTTTGCAAATGCTAAACCCTAGGGATTAAAATAACAATATCGAGAAGGTTTTTGCAATCTTTCTGATGAGTTTTTGTTCCCCGTTACACAGTATCCTTCAGGTCACAGCTAACAAATATGGAACGCATGACTGCCTCTAAGAAAGGGATCTAGTCGTTGGGTTTCCTTCTAAGTCACTCTCAAGAAACAGCTTCTTAGTCATATACTTAGAAAAAATAGGCTTGGTATGTGTTAGAGTACTTTTCCTTCCTTGATCTGTGTATTATTTTTCTTTTCAAAATTAAAGATACTATTAGAAGGCTCCTGCTTTCTAAAATATATCTATAGGTAAATTAATATTTTTGTATGTACGATATATTTGAGTTGGCAGTTGTAGGTACACATCTACCTGTTTAATCTGAACCAGTCAGAACCAAAGTTTGATATGGTAGTGCCTGTGGGGAGCAGTGGTGGTACATAGGTTTGATTATTAGTACCTTGAGGCCTGGCTGCTACAGAGAAGATTTGTAGTTTCCAAGGAGTTACCAGGATGACATGATGCCATTTTTTCTGAAGGGATTAGAACTTTCCCCATTACATATCTACCAGCCTCTGTCAGAATTCCACTTAGTAATTATCTTTTTCATTCTTCCACGGTCACTCTTGGGGCTTAATTTTCATCTACATGGATAAGAAGAAAAATATGTAAATAAGAAATCTGATAATATTTTTTAGTGAGAGTTTTAGATTAATGTCAGTCATTGCTATTAATAGTGTCATTTTAAATTGCCTTGTAGGGATAAGTCTTGACTGGAGTGAAAAGAGATCAGAATTTGTTCGTGGATATAACCATCCCTGTGGTTGGTTTTGTGTTCCTCTTAAAGACAGTCCAAACCGGAGTCTTTTGACAGGCTATATTCAGACGGATCTGCGTGGAATGATTCCCCAGTCTGCAGTAGATACAGCCATGGCAAGCACTTTAATCAACTTCTATGGTGATTTACAAAAAGCCTTACAAAAGGCATAATATGTTTAAACTTATAGCATTATATTCCCTGAATCAACTCTCTCTCTTAGCTGCATGGCCTGTAAAAATCATCCTTTCCTGTCTTCTGCATAGCCTGTAGAAAATTTTGAGATGTTTTTGGTTTATTTTATTCCTAAAGTAAATAGCTGTCTAGTGTGGGCATTTCAGTTTTCCTAAACAGTTATTTGCACATTGTTTGGTATGGTGATATGTCTAGGAATGGAGAGTATGACAGAAATCCACCAAGAAGTAGATATAGTTCTTTGACACAAACTCTTAAGAAATTGAATAGTGCCTCAGTATGAATATTTTGGCTTCTTAGAAATTAGAGAAAGCCAAGCTTCATGCTGGTAGGTTAAAATCACCTATTTTAGAGCTTTATGAACATTCTGTAAAAGTTTTAATTTTGGGAGGAGTTAAATATTAATGCTTTACTTCTCATATGCTCTATGAGTTTAACAATATCTTGGACTAAAGAAAAAAAGCTCTTCTCTATACCTTATAAAGATGAACTTCATTGTCAGTTGACTTGTACTACTTTCCCTATTGAAAATATCAGAAATAAGAAAAGAATAGGTATCATAGTAAAATGCAATTCAGTTTTGATACCTGGATAGTATTATTTTATAGATATCTTTAAAAATGTATTCATATCTTTATGGGCTTTTATTTTGGGAGTCTTAAAAGCATTTATGAATGAATAAGGCAGTGTGAAAAACTGCCAGATATGTGCTGGGACACCACATTGATTGGACAGTATTCTGGGTTATGTGAAATGGGTGGTGGTATCCAATACTGACCAATAGAGAACCATCTCTCTAGAAAGTCAAATTCAGTGAATGTTTTATACATGTTTGAGTTTTAAATGTGTCACTCAACTCATAAAGTATAACTACGTCATAAGCATTCACAATTGTGATGTAACTTCAGTCTGGAACTAGAACAAATGCATTCATAGATTTATCTAAATGCCTGGATGAGTCATTTTATAACTAGAATGGACTATAATATGTCTCTCGATTCTGTGGCTGCATTAAATGAACATTCCTAAATGATTTTAACATTCCACATGGTCTCTGACTTTTGAACTATCCACCTAGTTTACATCTAAGATGAGAACTTGAGGGAACTCAGTGTCCGTGCAAATTTTTGTCTATATTTATATTTGTGTACATGCACACATCTTGAAATCTGTTCCAGTGTTCAATGTGAGTTATTTATGTGATATTATTACTGTTCCCACTGTTTCATTTTCTCTTCTTTTTTTTTTTTTTTTTTTGGTTAATATGGGGTAAAGAGAGCTCTGGAAATAGTATTTACTAGATAGGCCACCAAAAGCACAAAACTGTATAGTGGTTCAATTGCATGAAGGTGTGATCTGTGTTTTACTTTCCTGTGTTTTCCTGAGTGTAAAGAAAGCATAAGTCATAGTTCTTCAGACCCATTTTGCTAAAGTGGAAAAAGTAGAGCTGACTTATTTTTACTGTTTTGGTATGGAGATGATGTTCAAAAAAAGCAAAAGGTGGCAGCACCATAATATCCATAGTGAATAATCTCACAAATTTTAGATTGAAAATAGTCTGATAGAAGCAATGCACAAACGATCCTATGCTCTTAACTTGAAATTTATTAATCACCAATATGTTTTTCCAAATTGACTATAATTTTTGAGCTGCTGGATTTCTCTGCTACTTTTTTTTTTCTTGCAATAGGGAAAGAGAAATGAGCAGTTTAGCTTTCAGTTTCGCATGGAAATTGTTAAATGTTAATTTTGACTCAATCTATTGTCTTTTATTTGGTTTTATTAGTGTAGAGCAGGAGGTTTCTTACATTCCAGTATTCAGTCTAGCATGACAAAATACCAGCAGATGTCCAATTATAGGGTGCCCAGATTGGGTGAGTTTGCAACAAGATGTACATTATTATAAGGGCTATTATCGCCTGAGCTGGGTGCCACTAATAAACTGTCCACTTTCAGTTACTCTGTGTTCCCTTTGTTTTTTTGTAACTTATACCTCCAACTAGTGATGACATAATCCACTGCTGAATGAGGACCCATTGCAGGTAACAAGACCCTCATGGAAAAATTTTCATTGCAATGTTGAGCCGTATGATGGATTGAAGAATTATATTTGAATTACCTGAAATGTATATGCAGCTTCTAGATGGCACTTTAAATCTGCTGGGCTCTAGCTGTGTACTTAAAAAAAAGAAAAAAAACAGCTTTATTGAGGTATGATTTCCAATGCTGTACAATTTACCAGTTATAAGTATACAATCCGTTGATTTTTGAATACATTTATAGTTGTGCAGCCATCACAACAGCCCAATTTTAGAATAGTTCTATCACCCAAAAGATCCCTTTTGCGTGTTTGCTGAATCATACATAACCAAAGTTTAGCACAGTTGCTAGTATACAGAAGATGATGGAAAAGATTAGAGCACGTTTTGTTTGGTTTTGTTTTCAAGAATAGAGGTGTATTTGATTCTAAGCTCAGGAATCTTGTGATAATGTACTATATATGTTATGTCAAATATCATAATGATATGAAATTTAACAATGTGGATTGGGATTAATATTAACATGTAATAGAGTCTGCTGTTTCTATAGCAGTGCTGTAGAATAGAAAAATAATGTGAGCCATATATGTAATTTAAAATTTTCTAGCAGCCGCATTAAAAAAATTAAAAGAAACAGCTGAAGTTAATTTTAATAGTACAGTACATTTCACTCAGTTTATCCAAAATATTATCATTTCAACATGTAATCACTGTAAAAATCTTTAAGAGAGCTTACATTCTTCTTTTATACTAATTTTTTGATTTCTGGTGTATATTTTACTAATTTGGGCTAGCCACATTTCAAGTTAATTTTAATAACTTTTAATAACACACAGTTCTATATTAATCTGTATATTAATTTGTCTTTCTATAATACGAAGTAGAGAATTTCATAGAATCACTCTCTTAAATACAAAATCTTTTCTGTTCTCTGAAGCCTTCAGTGCTTGCTAAACGTGGACTCCTTAACATTAGAAATAAATCAGTTGTAATTGTCAGTAAAATAAAAATTACAGCCCCAAAAGATTTTCCTTTGAAGATAATTAACTTTTCATAGGGCAGTTGATGAAATGAAAGAATATAATCTGCCGTGTAGTTATGTGGTTGATTATTTTCTCTGGCTTATAGCTAGTTTGTATTAGAAGCACGTGTATGCAGGAAACACTTGGCATGGTACTGTTTTCAGTACATGATACCTATTTTTTTAGGAAATTAGTTTCATACAAGAAAAAAATAATTTATCATAAGTGATACTTCTGCATGACGTATTAGTTTGTATTGATAATCCTTGATTAATCCTTGAAGTTTAACACAATACGCAGCAAAAATAATTATGAGAATTTAGTGTTCTGCAGTTATGTATAATATAAACTGCTAGAGTATTAAAGACAGATTGTTAATGTTAAAAATCTCTTCATTTCACTGTTCATTGAGGCTGGATATATTTGAAACTGTAGATTTCTATATGTAAAATTATCTCCCAATGAAAAAGTCCTTTCTTACTCTCCTCCCTCTTTCTTTCCTAACTGAAGGACATTTTATCAACACTCAAGTTGAATTAAATTAACCTCTTAAGCTAAAAACTCTGTAATGGAGGTTGCCTCTGGAGAAGATAGGAAAACATTGCCCAATTTAAACTCCTAATGTCTATTGAGCTTTTAGGTATGAGTAATTCCCTTTGATGTGGATAAAAGCTTTACCTGTTTATTTAAGAGCACGCTAGCATCCTTAGAATCAGTTGTTAAAATCCAGTTTCTTTTAATTAAGTGGATACTGTAGCTATCCCAAACCTATGCATAAATTAACAGAACCCAGAAAAGCTAGGGGACTTGACCAGGTGTCCATTAGACCCTGTGCTGTATAATTACTTGTCCAGTCTATCTCCCATGCCTTTCTTATTCAAATTCCAGAAGTAGGGGATGGTGGGATCTGAGCTTAGGAGAAACATTAGATTAATCCCAGAGCACAGGAAATTGGAATTATAATTTCTGTATTATTTTGTTGTTTCCAAAGATTTACATGTATGGTTAAATAAAAATTCATCTCTTGCAATTCAATAAGAGCTATACTATATAGAGATTTTATTTTTAAGAAGTTTATATTTCTTTTATGGGCCAATGTGTAAAGCTGGAACCTTCATTAAACTAATGAGAGCATGCATTAATATAATAAAATGTGTATTTATTTAAAAATTTCTATGAAATATATCAGAATAAAATTTCTAGACGCTTGTGTATTGACCATTTATACTAAGTTGCTTTAACCTTATCTGAATTTAAAGTATGTAGTTTAGCTTCCTGAACTCTTACAAAAGAAAAATATAAACTGGAAAATTAAGATTAACAATGCATATGCTAATCCCCTGCCGATGTCTCATATAATATTAGCCACAATACTGCTGAATTTTGATTTGCTGTTATATAGCAAGGATGATGACATATTCTGCTCTTACCACTGTAACGTATAGGTAAGGTTTATTGTATACATTTTTAAATAATTGTACTAACTTGATTAGCAACTGTAGTGACGATTTCCTTTGGAGTTGAAAAAAGGTGGAAGTGATTACAAAGGAACTGTTGATCTATATTATAAGGAAGCAGTTATGGATGCTGTGGGAAATATGCAGTAGAAAATATGACTATTAAGTGGTTTAAACAAATATAGAGTAGGGAATTCCCTGGCGGTCCAGTGGTTAGGACTGATTGAACCTGCTGAGGGTTCAATCCCTGGTCGGGGCACTAAGATCCCATAAGCTGTGCGGTGTGGCCAAACAAACAAACAAACAAAAAACCAAAACCATAAAAACACACAAAAAACAAACCAAATAGGGAGTTATTTTCCTCATTTAATAAAAAATCTGGATGTCGGTAATTATTAGTATTAGCACGTCAGGGCCAGTGTTTCTTCAGTTCTCATCTTTCCCTCAGATATGATAAGGTGACCAGCTAGCCCTGGAAATTACATGTGCATTCAAGTAAAGAAGAAGCAGGGGAAGGCATGGCACTACTCATCCGTCTCTTTTACCAGGAAAGTAAAAGCTTTTCCAGAGCCTCCAATAGCTTTTCTTTCTAGTAGTCTGGGTCACGTGACTACCACTAGCTGGGAAGGCAAGTATTTCCAGCCTCTTGGAGAAAGGGTTGGTAATGACTCTGGCTAGCCAATCATAGCATCTCTCAGTGGGTCACCTCTGGAAAGTGTGTATAGAGCTCCTTTAAATGTCAACAGGAAAATGATAGACTCACAAAACAGAAATGAAAATAGCAAAGTAGTCCTTCACTCCTCCATGAAACATTGATTGGGCCGCTTCTGTATGGCAGATTCTACATAGCTGTCCGTCATTGAGGTAATGAGGTGATGGAGCTCCTCGGAAGGTTGTTAATTAATGGTTGGTGTCACATGGCATCCGATGTGAATGACTTATGTCTATAGTACACCATTTCTACTCCTCTGGAGCAAAGGGTCCACTATGGATGAAGACTTCTAGACCAGGAGATGACAGAAAATTGCTGGAAAACATGAAATGCAAATGTATCCCAGGAGATAGAGGGTGGATCCATGTTACTTGTGTTAGCTGTACAGGTGATTAGTGGGGTGTAGTATTCTGCTAATAAAAATTATGGGGGAAGCATAGTGTACAAATACCAAAACTGGCTTTTTACTCATTATTTGGATGGTACTGTTCTTTTTCAGGAGCTTTACCTTCCTTCTTAGGTTTTGCTTTAGTGACATTCCTCAAGTACAAGCAGCTGGCTTTTTATTAAAAGAAGTATTCCAGAGACTGTGCAAAACCAGGTTGAAATAAAAAGATGTTTCATATAGTCAAAAATGGACTTGTAGATGGGAGAGGTTTTTGTTTTCCTCTAGCATTTCCCTCAATTCAGAAGTCATTGTTTAGGTGAGGATTTTGGACCTAGTAGTAGTTAGTAGCCAGCTGCAATTCTGAGAGTGAACCTCACTGACATATTATGCCTTCCCCCCAATATTTCACACAAATGTTTGCTAATTGGGTGGCCAAGCTCAAGAAAGACTTTTAGTTCTTTTTACAACTATTGTTGCTAACAATCAGCTTCTTAGGAGGGAACATAAAGGTTTTTCCCTTTCATTCTCAGGTCCTGAAGGTTTGAAAGCATCATAATGAAGGGACCACTGAATATCATTTGGCCCGACAATTCCACATTAGGATTATTTCCTTAGGATAGATTTCCCCAAACTCAGAAAAAAGCTTTATGTAGTGTTAACTGAGAAAAGAAAAAGAATTGAGAATGGATTATTATGCAGCTATCAAAATTGTTTCTGAAGATTATACAAAAAATGCCTGCTTTAGTGGTAGGTTGACATAAAAAAGTTACAATATGATTAAAGTCTGTAAGAAAAAAATAAACTAGTGCAAGATTTTAAAAAAGACAGTGCTTGTCTTTGGAAGGCGTTCTTATGGTAATCTACTTTTCTGTATTTTCATATTTTTATAATGAAAATAAATTTTTATATGAATCGCTGGATTGACTTTGTATCCAGTGAATTGACTTCTCAGTCGTGAGAGCACTGGACTAGGAGATGGGCAACCCAGATCTCTTCTCAGCCACTAACTGCGATCTTAGATAAGTCATTACCTCTCTGGGTGTTACTTCTCTTTAATAAGATGAGCTTGTTGGGTTAAATGATTACTAAGATCCCCTTTTAACTTTATGATTTTATGACATCACTGTATAATATTAAAAATGCTGTGAAACCCAAAGTGTAATGTTGCCTGAGAGAATGGAAAAACAATCAAGAAATGCTTCGACTTCATATTTCAGATATAAGGAAAATGTCCATTGTGTCACTCTTGAATTGTGCTAACATTTCAAATCACGGAATGCAAAGTATTGGTGGGCTCTTAGATGATTTATTATCATATCATACATGCAGATTGCTTTACAAGTTTCCCAGCAGTAAGGTGTATGCTTCTTTTGGCATGCTCTGACAAATCTGAATGAACTTACACAAAGCAACATTGGCCCTCACTAAGGTCAATTTCAGCAGTCTCCCAACATCCATTTTGCCTCATGTCACATATTCTTCCGTTATGTTCCTGGGAAACACCAAAAAATGAGCATGTTTACTCATTTACTTGGGCTGTCTAACCTGAGTCCAAGAAGAAGCCAGTTGTCTGTGGCTGTCATGTTGTCTGCCCCAGGCTTTGGGCAGCTGAGAGCCAGTGACTCTGATGTGTCCCATATGCTGGAAGCAGTGCCATCGAACAAAACGGTAGCTCAGTCAAAAGCAAACGGGCATGATTTTGATGAATTCTCTGTAAACATTCTCTATATTTACATTTATGGCCAGGTCAGACTTACATGTTTACCTAAAAAATATTGTAATATATCTTTGTATTAAGGAGTCAATAGCACCATTTCGACAGGTTTTAAAAATGAAATGTTCACAGCTCCTTTTCCAGTACTTTTCAATCAGAAATTGGGAAGGCAGCCTATGATCTTGGCGGTGTAAACTGCAGTATTTACACTTTGTCTTTGCCCTCCAGATCCTACATGCAGTTGTTTTTGGCTAATGATTTGCAGTCTAAACTACTGGAGATGTAGGTTTCCTGTATAGAGTGGTATTCCATTATCTAATCCTCCAAGCTGCCGTTGAGCTGCTTATGTCCTTTTAGTCCAGAAAACTTTCGACAACGCAGCAGTACAGATTTCTCCTCTAGGAAAAACTAGAAAAGACATACCAGATACTGTCACCTAAGTCTGAAAACCCTAGTAAGTAGTATTCCTTTCTCAACGCCTGCCAAGTTGTGTTTTCTGTACCCCTACAGTATCTCCACGTCTTAACTCCTCTTCCATCACTCAGATGATGGTCAACCGTTGTCCCTTTCTTCGTTTCATTTGCCCGAATAATATAGCAAGTTACTAATCACAGACATTATCTGAAACAAGCAAAGTGGCAAGACAACTAGAAGTATATATACTGTAATGATTATGTTTTTAAAAGTTTCTTGAAGATGGATGTAAAATACTGCCTGCAATGAGTGATATAAAAAGGAAATTATAGAAAGGTGTATAAAGGGGCAAAAGGGAGAGATGGAGACGAAAGGACTTCACAGGATCGGCTTGAAGTTTGGGGAAGGCAGCTCCGAAGATTTTAAATTTCATTGTCTGAGGCTTAACACAGGTTGTCTTTTGAAGTCTAAACTTTCAGGTATAATTCTATCTTAGATCCTGCGGGAACTGCCCTTTCAGGTCAGATAATTTAAAAGGTTAAAATAACTGTGAAAGAAGTAACCTTGACGTGGCCTCCATTGGCAAAGCTTTAGCAAGTAGTTAGGTGATTTTCTAGTCACCGGGAGTTATTCGGATACTGGAGTTTTGCCAAAGTTACTCAAATAATCACTATCTTCTTTTACTCTGCTTTGTCAGTGGAGATCTCGCCAGTGCAGTTTTTGCTTTTAGTGACTGAAGCTTTATTTCAACTGGTGACTTGCAAAAATGTCTTTGATGTGTTGGGTGATTTTTATTCTGTTGGGGGACACACCAGATTAGCCACGTATGTAGGAGATCACAGAGGGCTACATGCTCTGAGGAAATGCTGCACAAATGTCTACCCAGAGTAAGAAAGGGGTGAAGAAGTCTAATTCAACTTTGCACAAGATCTGATACTCTTATGCAGACTTAGCAACACTTCCCTGCAGATTTCAGTCTTTCACACCCAGCATTGTTCCTTCAACACATTCCTCCACTCTGCAGATTTCTCAGCCAAATGTTCTGCCTTCCTCCTCCCTACCTGCAAAGGTTCTCCCCATCCTTTATATTTAGCTAATATTCCCAGGAAGCTCCCCTTGATCATTCCAAGCAAAGGGGAACTTTTCCTGCTTTCCATCCCTGGAGGGCTTACTGCCTGCCAAGATTTAGCACAGGCTATATGTACACTTGTTTTTTCTCTCCAACGACAAAGCTCAATCCTAGAGGGTAGCATGGGTTTAATTCAACTCTGACTCTTTCATTGTACGTAATTGTTTTTCAATGAAAGTTTACTGAGAAAATGGGTCCCTGGCGTGCGCTGCTCCTAGAAAGCTTCAGAATCACCAAATCATCTCCTTAAAGTGTGCTTGCGATGTAGGCCTAATATTCCCTAAACTACACTGTTTAGTTTTTTATTCTGGGAGGAAAATTAGCTACTGGCTTTGGTTTACTCATTTCTAAGGGAAGCTGGTGACCCAGATATTGAGAGAATTTTAAAATGATAAGTTTAGTCCGTTAACAACTGCTTTCAAACTCTGAGCAATCAAGAAAAATGGGTAGGTGGGAATGTGGAATCCTCATCTACATTTTACCTTTTCCCTCTTCCATTCCGGTAAAGTCTCCCTCCTACTCACATCAACCATGAGGAGCAGGCAGACGATTCATCTCTTTTTTTCCTGAGTTCTATAGTGTATCCAGTGGCTACATCATATTGATTGCTGCAACAGTTTAAAGAAAACAATATATTATTTAATTAGAGTCATGATATAATTTTAGCTTTTCCTAATAATAAGCTGATAATAGGTTTTCTACTCAATATCTCACTTGTAACCTTTTGGCTATAGATGTTCAAAGTCAAACACAAAGGTCATGCATGCCTACATTCTCAATATCTGGGCCACCTGCTTCCCTTAAGGCAAATATTGTGGAATGAATAACTTCTCTGTGACAGAAATAGACTAAGAAAAGGGCCCCTCTTGGATTTCTAAATATGTAAGAAAAGGAAAGGAAAGCATTTGCTCGAGGCCTTCTCTTTCCGAAGAAGTGAAATATATAACACTCAGAAAAACACAGGGATTGGAAAGTAGCTTTCTTACATTAAAAAGTTGGCTATTTGCCTATTTCCTGAGCTATTGATAAGCAAGTTATTGTCATAGAATGCCACATAATAAAGCATGTTATTTCCTAAAAATGATTAAATGAAAATCCAATTGGTATTAATTACTTGAAAATATTCTAAAGGATTCAGAACCAAAGGGGGCTCTCATTTCTTGGCTAAGTAACAGCTGCAGATTGACTTAAATGGGGGGAATACAAAATGTCATTTACATGATTTTAAATAAAAGGATCAAATTTCTAAAACGTGCTTGATGTGCTAGAAATCTTTCTAATTCCTCTCTCTGAAACAAGTCAATTCGTACTCTAAACTTTTCTTTTCAGGAATGATGCAATTTTGAATTTTTAGTTCTGTAGGGAAATTTTACTGTTAAGTTGTACTTCCAGCAAAATTATTGTTGAGACCATCTGCACAGAAACAAACCTCTCCTAACTTCCTAAGAAGCAAATGGGATAAGAACCCTAAGCTAAGGAGAAGAAATCTGGAGTATGGGAATCTGTATTCCTAGACGTTACCAAAGAGGCAGGGTGCCATGAAAAACCAGGGTCATCAATTATTTTCTGTAAAAGGCCAGATAAACATTTTAGGCTTTTCTGGGCCATACAGTCTCTGTTGAAACTACTCCACTCTGTCCTAGTAGCATGAAAGCAGCCATAGCCAATGTATAAATAAATGAGCATGGTCGTGTTCTGATAAAACTTTATAAAACAGCGCTCTGATGGATTTGGTCCGTGACCCATAGTTTGCCTGACTCTTGAAAACTGATCTTTGGAGATTTAACTTTATTTCCTTGGGTAGTTATGTGGAAATTACTTTTTAAAAATGCACTTGTAAATTTTATGTGTCTATCACAAAGACCATAGATAAAAGAATGATTGTCATTCAAATAAGAAAGAGTATAAACGTTAGCCCCTAACTTGTTTACTAATAATCCCTTTTGTCTGTCACCTGTCTGCTGTTCCCACTCAGTAAACTCAGAGGACATTTTAACATGTCAAGGGAAACACACAGCAACATCAGTCAGACGTGGAATGCACTACTACTATTATGTTGTTTGGACCTAACTACTTAAAAAATGGGCATGTTAGGTAATTCTTTTGGCTTGGTAGGTGGGGGTCATGAAAATATTACTGAAATTAAGGGTGCATGAATATAAACATTTTGGGAACTTCTGAAATAATAATCTTGACAATAAAACTCATACTCATGAATATGCTATTTGTATGCTACTGTATATTAGCTACATGATAGGCTATAAAAATAGGTCAAGTTAAAAGGAGGCAGTTATGAGATGACAGTTGTCACTTTATAGTCATTCTTACTTGTATCCTTTACAAACCAGATTAACTACCATACATGTATCAAGGAAAGGACAAACTTAGTAAATTTTTATCATCCACAACTGATTGTCAGAGTGAGAGAGTGCTTAGGGAAAACAACAGCTTTCAAAAATTCTAATATGAAGCCTATTATATTTGAGTAGCCCAAAATAATCTTTTAAATGGAAAATAAATATATAATCTGACTGAAGATTAACTGTCTGTCATTTTTAACACACTGAATCACAGAAAAGGCTACACAGATATAAATATTCCACATCCATGGGTATTCCAGGCCAGGCCAGTTTTCAAAATGTGCTGAAAGCAACTAGTTAAGAAGAACAGTATGATTTTGCTGTCTTAGCATTGCTGTTTAGAGTTTCAGACTAAATTCTGGGCCACCGAAGACTCCATATTTCTTTGACCAGTCTGGGATACTCTTTCCAGGATTTTAGAGGACTTCAAAATTCGAGAGGGCAGCTTGATGGCCATAGGGATGGAAGAAAACATTGATCTGGGATAAGTGGTAGCAAACCAAGTCATGGGAAGAGCAAATGATTGGTGAAATCTCATTTTCCATTACTGACTAATGGCACTGTACCAATATTCAAACAGTATCACTGGAAGAGGTGTTTCCCATTTGGCTCATTTGAGCTCAACCAAGACAGATGCCTTGAATCTTCACTAGAGCAATGTCTGATTCCTGTCAAGGACTCACATGGTCCACTCTCATGGCAAGGCTTCCTCCTTGTCCTAGGTAGACCTCTGGGCCAGGTGACAGAGAAAAGACTGAATCTTGAAGGAAGTTAAAATCACACAATCAAAGCCTCTAGAGTACACCACAGAGAGTGTGTGAAAATTAGAATTTTAAACAAGCAAACATAAATTAGTCAAGTTTGTTATTGCTCTCCAAGAAAAGTATATAAATGGTTGGGCTATGTGAGCTGAGACTATATTATCCGATCTCAGGTGATATTTGAAAGTAATGATGACAAAAACTGGCCCTTAACAGATCAGGATATAGAAAGAAGAAATGCTGAGCTTGGTTACTATGGGTGGATAGCTGATCTCTCTCCAGTGATCTTTTAGGTTCTTTTTCTATTTGTCAAGGAGCCAGAAACTCACCCTGAGTTGTGCCAGGGGAAGAAAAGAACTTTGAAAAAGTTTTATAGAAAATTATTGGTTACATTTCTGCTTAACATATGGTTATGAATATTATACCAATATTGAGATTATATGTGCATAAATGTTAAAAAAAAAAACAGTGAAGACACACATAGAGTCTAACCAGTAAGCAGTATTTAACCAGTAAATGCTCAAATGTTAGCAACGACCTTGATCAGAGACATATCAGTGCTGAACATTAAGGAAATTTAAATAAGACCTAATAGGCAGTAATTACAAGGATATTACAAATCCTATTATATAAGTAGATGTCGGAAAAGTTTGCACCAGCTAAAGTAGACCTAGATAACCAGACTGAATACTCTGCAATGACAAGTAAATTACATAATGGCACTGTAATTATGTAATTGACTCTTCTCAGTATATTTGTGTCAATTTATGTGGAGTCAGCCTCATCAAGAAAAACCTAGTGCTGATTCACTTTTTTGACTTGTTTTTGCATTTGCTTTGCAAAGACAATCCTAAAACAGAATAAATGATTTACTGATTTTATCCTTTGCCTTTTTTGGCATTTACTTCTTTTATTTTCCGATTTGAAATGCAACTAGATGCTTCTGTGAAACAACTGAATTATGAAACAAAATGGCTTTCTCTAAATTTTCAGTCTATAGGCAATCTTCAAGCAGTTACCTTTCATGTGAAACTGGAAACAGGGATTGCTAAACATTCTAAATTACAAAATATGTTTAAAATACTATGTAATTGAGGTCACAGTAAAAGGCAAACTGTTCTTTTCTTTTAAAGTCTGCCACTAAAAATGGCTATAGTACCTTGAGGATTATTCTAAAATAGCAATATGTAAGAAAATTCCAAAAAGTCTTTTGAATCCATGTGTAATGGCAGAGTTGATTAAACTCTTCTAAGGAAATATAAAAAATGCCAGCGGATGGTCATATTCTCATTTTAGGGATAACTGGGGTGATATCATCCTCATCATACAGTCTTTATCATGCAAATTTGGTATATTTCAGAAGATTTCTATAAAAATTATTGCCTGCAATACAAGGATGGTGTCCAGCCTTGTTGGTGGCCAGGCCTACGAAATCCCACTAAGATTCTGTGTGCAGCCCTTCCTGAATGAGGACACATGGTTCGCCCACAGAAGATTTTGGTATGTGAGAACACGATTGACTTCATGGCAGTACTCAGGAGACGCTAGCCTGTAGTCAAGATTCCAGGGCCCAAGAGAGGAACTATAGCCAACGGACAACTTGCCAATGCCCAGGAAAGTTCTCTAACAGTCATGCTGGGAAACACTTCTCCTCTGAAGCACATGAATAGGTAGACGTGGCCAACAGAGTTTTTACTCATTTCAGTCTATGACATTTCTGAAACATTTTCTTTTTGGCCTCCTACCAACTCATCAGTGTGGAAAACTGAGGCAGCTCAAATCTAAGCATAGAAATTTGTCTGTCATTTTGCTTTGAAAGTGCTCTAGACCAGCGCTCTTCTAGTACCACTGTAGCCACTAGTCACATGTGGCTGTTGAGCACTTGATGTACTAAAGGTGTAACATAATCCTTCTTTTGAAAACTTAGTACAAAAATAAAAAATTTAAAAGGTCTTGTTAATTTTTCATATTGATTATGTATTGGAATAATAGTATGGATATATTGGATTAAAATATAGTTAATTTTACCAGCTTTTTTTTTCTTTTTAAAATGTGGCTAGGAGAAAATTTAAAATTACATATGTGGTTTGTATCATCTATATTAGGCAGCACTTGGTCTAGACAATAACTTCTACAACCATATTATTCTAATTTCTACCTTATTTATGTGTTCATGGGACAAATGAGCTCTTACGGTTTGAGAAAAACCACTGGGATTCCAATTAGACTTTTTAAATGGGAGAAATAATTCAAGATTGTCCTTCTCTATGGCAAAATAGTCTCATTTATGCTATGTATCTGAACTTATCTGAGAACAAAAATCAATAATGTAATAACTGTCATCTCTAAAATGCAAAATGTATTGTTTGCTGAAATTCCTTTAATTATTTGCTTTGTGACTATAGTGTCAATTAAAGGAAACATTATGAAATAGTTCATCAAATTAAGGTTCTATCTGCATTAGTCTATTATTATAAATAAGTAATCTTTGAGATAGATAATATATCCATTTTAACAAGCAATATAAATGTTTACTGTTTTTTCAAAAATGTTAATTTAACTATCCTAACTTAAATAGCATCTCTGTGAAATCCTAGGTTGAATCATTTGGCTGAAATGCCCGATTTTTGTGAAGCTTTGACTTGTTTTCCACTGAAATGACTAACTCAGTCACTTAGGCATTATCAGGACTTAATCTTTAACATACAAGTCAAAATTTACAACTCCTGCTGATTTTTAGAGAGTGCAATTTACGGGTTAAAAAAGAGGAAATTACGCTCACACCCTCACAGGGAATAGGCATGTGTACTCATTTAAATGGGTAAATTCTTAAGTACACACTGGCCTTGGCATTTGCAGTGCTCTTCACACTACACAGTCCGCAGGTCCAACCACTGCAGTCAGCCCTGAATGTTGGGATGATATAACCACTGCCCTTGGAACAATATGGAAGTGGGCTGGGAGGGACAATGTGTTCTCATGTTCCTATTAGTATTGCCACTTTCCATTAAGATTCCTTTCCCTCTCTTCTTCCCTTTTCCAATATATGGGACAGTTACCATATATGCCTCACAATATACACCTGTTAAGTCTCTTTGGAAAAGTATACCAGGCAATTGGTATTTTAAAATAGAAATCTTAATGCTTAGGGAAGAAGGCATTCTTAAAGTTTGAAACTAGTGAGCCCCTTATAATAGCTAAAATGGAAATTCTGAGAGAATAAAGAAGGAGGGAAACAGAAGAGAAGATAAGTACTCTCTACTAATTAATAAAGATAAAATGAAACAAAAAATCTTTCTCTGTGTCCAGATGATGTGCCCTTAAGGGCTTTTTCCTCCACCTCAGTGATCTGTCAGGCTCCTATATTATGGAAGACAAGAAGTTCTACCTTATTTTCTTCTCATGAGAACAGTGGTAAAGGAAGATCTGCACTTGGAAAGCAGAATGTCTCCTAGGTCGAATAGTCCCCAGAAACCAGAGGTTTAATTTAATTTTCTAATTTAATATTTCTGAGGAAGAGCCCAAAAAATTTAAGATCTCTATTTTTGAGGAGGATTTTTATGTGATAGTCATTTTTATCCATAATTTTGGCCTGAAAATAATCCTTTTTTAAAATTAAGGAAACCTACTAAAATATGCTGCATAATTAATTTGATAAAAATGTTCATTTAAGCTCAAGCTAGAAATAAATCTGAGGTATTTGGAATTTAACTGTGATTTTTACAAGGGAAAAGTGTTTATATGAAAACCAAAGAAAAATGTTTTGAAAAAAATCATGGTAATGTATTAGGTCTAATGTTACAGCTTCTCAAGAGTCTGATTTGAAATCAGTGTTTTTTTCATTGTTTGTTTTTGTTTACTAAAGTAAATTAAAAGCTGCATTGTCCTACATTTCTGGACATGGAAACTTTCAAAAATACATTGTAAATTATGGGTGCTTCCATTCCAAGTATGAGAAAAAGATATACTAGCTTTTCAGAAATATCTTTAGTCCATAAGCCGTATATCTAAATAACCATCAGTTGAAGGAAAAAAAGGACTTTTATAAAAACAAAGGTTTCCTTACTATACTAAAGTCAATAATGGATGATCTTACAATGGGATATTATTCCCACTCTATTCAGACATTTTGGCACCAGCCTTTGGTGTAGACTTTTCTAAATATCTGAACCTTGGTTAAGTATAGAGTTTATCCATAAAAGTGTTCCTATCTTTAAAATTGTACAAGCTTGTGAATAAATTCAATTTTATCTGAAAACTGACAAGGAGTCAGTCTTTATTAGTCTAAGTCCCAGTCTTATCTCCTTTTCTTCACTAAATTTCTTTATTCCACCCCTAAGTGTTGTCCATCAGAAGGACTTCTTGTTAGAGAGCAGGTGAAGGAAAGAATAAATTCCTCAGCGTGAGTCTGTGAAATAATTTTTTTAGGACCGTAAAATGGCAGGAATTTGTAATAGAATGTTTTTGGTTATTAGTAATATGGTGTGTATAAATAAAGACAAGATAAAAAAACATTCTGCACACAAGCTTTAGGGGCATATGGTTTCATAGCCCTTAAAGCATGCTTCAGTTTCTTACCATTATAAGTGGATTTTTTTTTTTTTTGCACATACCATACAACTATAACCTAACCATCTTCTTGTAAACAGTTTGAACACATTACTGAAAAGACTGTGAATGTCATGGGAATACATCTTATAGCTCTACCTAGTATTAGCTGGGCAACAGTCCTTGTAAAGAAATCCAAAGGGTGTAGGCTGGCTAGGTTTTCAAAGCAAAACCAATTTGTTACTATTTACTTCAAATGTGTGCTACTGGTCCCTGAAAATGTATGTTTTTAAATGTTATGTTGTGTTTACTTGCAATTTCAAATTTAATTCATCAGTAGGTATTTGGTATCCATTACATACCATAGAAGACACTATTTTTTCATAAAGCAGTCACATGCATTGAAGTTAGGATTACCAACTGATATATATGTATTTTTTTGCACCTTAAAAACAGAATCACTATAGTGCATATCATGCTTCCCCACCTTCCTTGCTGAAGGACAAAATGCATAAAGTGCCAGGATTTGGCTCCCAGATGGAAGGAAGCCATTTAGTACTCTGGCAGGATCACATCATTCTGCTGAGCTCCAAATTCCAGAGCAGGGTTTTCTTGCCCTTCTTTGGGGGCTGCTGCTTCCTCAACAGTCTTCAGCTTTTCCTCCACTAGGCCCTCCTCTATTTCTGGGTCAGCCTCCTTTATCCCATCCTCTAATGCCTCGGGCACTATCTTGGTGGCCTCAGCAGCATTTATTTCAGCATCTTTAACTTTCTCTATGGCCTGCACCTTCATCAGCTCAGCCTCTGCCCCCTCAACTGCCACTTGGGCCCCATCTCCTTGAATTTTCACTCCTTCCGGAATAGCTTTGACATCTTCATTGCCATCTTGTGTTGGAGATGGCTCTCGGCTGGCCTTCTGGCTCTCCTGGATGCTGCCATGGCTGCTGCTGGCGCTTCCCAACCGGGAAGAGGCCACCACGGCCTTTACTGCTGCCTGATTGGAAACAGAAAAGTGTCAGGTGTTACTTTCACTTAAAATCCCAAATCAGAGCTCAATTTCAATTTTGCGTTTAGGGAGTTTGTTATTATATGTTAGTGTTTAATCTTTGAAAGTATATTATTCCAAGATTGTCTAATGAAAACTTGTTTGGAGAATGAACAGCAAAATATGTTTAATCTCAAATTAGCGTATTTAATCATCTGGACAACCAAAAACCTGAGTAAATGCATTTTCCCATGGATTACCAATATTCAAAAATTTTAGATTGTGTTTCCCAAAGTATTTGTTTCATGGGACACTAGTTCCATGGATGTTTTAGGCACTATCTAGATAAAAGAGTTCCACAGTCAACTTTGTTTGAGAAATCCTGGGTTAAGTCAAGGTTGTTTAATGTAGTATATTTCAAATTAATATGACCATGGAACCCTTCAGGTTTATTTAGTCTGTATTAGCCTGTAAGCGATTGCTGAATAGAACACTGTTTTTGACCCCCAGCTGTTCTCTGAGATCCCCTGTATGTATAGCTAGTCCTAAATACCATTAAGTAAGAGAAAAGCACCTAATTTCTATTCCATATACATTCTATAAAAAGAGATATGTTTTGGTAGATAATTTTCCCTATCACTTGAATTATTTTAATTTTTACCAAGTATAACTATTTGCTTATGTACTAAAACATAGTTTTAAAAATTTTTTTCCCAATCTTTCCATATTCAGAAAGTAGACAACTTTCTGAGTAAATGTTTCCTGAACAATGCTGTTCAAGCAGTTCAGCCTTAATTAAATGAGAAGCAATGATAATGGATTTGTTTGGTGAGTAAAGCTCAACATACAACACATTTCCCTTTATTAACAATGAATTCTGGGAATTCCCTGGCAGTCCAGTGGTTAAGACTCAGCGCTTTCACTAAGATCCCACAAGCTGAGTGGCACGGTGCCCCCCACTCCAAAACAACCCAAAAAACAAAATAACCCACAATGAATTCTTATGAGAGGATAACAGAACTACAATTGGCTTTATACCAGCACTGTTGGGATTTCAAAGCAGGATTTTTCCTGGTACCACAGGAGATGAATAATAGTATTAGATAAATAATAGTGGAATTATCTTTGATCATCAAGATATGAGAGAAATCTTTTTTTTTTTTAAATAAAACAAATAAATGCCATCTAACCTTGAGCTTGCGCCGGGCATTGAATTCTTGGAGCTTCTTTTGAGCTGTATCCATGTGTACAAAATTGGCTGCTTTACCTGTGACCCACGGGTGCTGGAGGGCTTGGAAGGTAGTCAGCCTTTTCTTAGGATCCAACACAATTAATTTTCTGACCTGAAATGATAAAGAGCCATAGTCTTCTTAGGGAGATTTTTACGGTGACCTGGGCTTGCCCCTCAGCTCGTGAACTTCTAGGTCTTATTTAATTTCCTTGGCAGTACACTAAATATACATTAAACAATTTTTTTAAGTCCCCAGAGGTTACTGTAGAGACGGCTTCAGGTGGCAGTAGCTGAGGAATCTGAGAGTGGTGTGCATAGGCTACCTGAGAGCCCAAACTGGTGGACAGCTTGCCCACGGAGGTCAAAGAAACAAGTCCTGCCTTGCCTGTAGACTGGAAGTTCTTTGTTTTTGTTACGCGGGCCTCTCACTGTTGTGGCCTCTCCCGTTGCGGAGCACAGGCTCCGGACGCGCAGGCTCAGCGGCCATGGCTCACGGGCCCAGCCGCTCCGCGGCATGTGGGATCTTCCCGGACCGGGGCACGAACCCGTGTCCCCTGCATCGGCAGGCGGACTCTCAACCACTGCGCCACCAGGGAAGCCCTAGACTGGAAGTTCTTTGAATGAGAACCAGCATCTGAATAATTCTCGGCCGTACTTCACATCACTTAGAATTCAGAGCTTAAAATACACATCAATGGAGACGGGCATCGTTCATGCATCCATCATTCTTTCTATGGGAATTGAATGGCAAACAATAGGGGCAGTATCATAGCCCTTATGATTATACCATGAGTCTATCATGAAGTTAATAGCTCTCTAATCCCTTGAGGGTACTTGAAGGAATAAGCCAAGAGCTGGGGTAAAAGCCTATTTAGAATCAAAGTAAAGGTGTCAGTAGCTTGTGGGTATGATTTGTTTACAGGACTGAATTCAAACCAATGGTAGCCTGTTCTGGGAGGTTTACCCCTGCTTGTGAGGATGAGCAGACAATAAATTGCCAGGAAGATCAACAACCAAAATAATCCCCAGCCCTAGGCTCAGAAGGGGTGACCTGGAATGAGGCAGAGACTATTTGGAGTCAGGAAGCATGTTCAAGTCCTAACTACTTTTGTGACCTTAGACAAAGACCACATGTGAATTGGGTGACTATGGACACCCTCCTGGGCCCTTTCTTACATGACCTCATTTCCACCCTAATTCCTTTGTATCAATAAATACATTCTTATAGACATATAACATTTAAAAAAAAACCCCAAAACTCATGTAACCCTGTCCATAACCTTATCAATTAGTAACTATTAGCTCCAATTCATAAATGAGGGATGGAAGGAAGCTCAGAAAGATTTAGTGACTTGTGTAAGGTCAGACAACTCATAACTGGTGGCGGCTATACTCAAACTTGGGTCTTAGAGTTTGTCTCATGGCCACTACACCATAGTGCCTCCAAGGTTGTCAGCCTCTCTGGGTTTCAGTCTGCCAATATGTAAAATGAGGGGCTTTGGATGATTTAAGGCATAAAGTCTTTTCTAACTCTAATAACCTAAGAACTGAACACAGGCTAACAAAATCAGGCAGCTAGTCACATGAAGAATGAATATCCGGTTCTCCTTTCACTTCCTTTTTGTAGCATTTGCAAAGAAATGTGTGTGGGGGGTAGACACTGAATTTGTAAAGGGCAGAGACGTGAGACTGCTTAGTCTTAAAATCAGAGAGGGGGTGGAGGGAGATAAAGATAATTAAGAAAAAGAATGCACAGTAGTAATACGAATTTGATAGTAGTCAGAGCTATCATCTGTTGAACATATATACTAATAATTTTATGTCAATGATACCTAATCCTTACACCATCCCTGACAGATATTTCCCTCTCATTTTCTAATCATCCGTTTCCTCTTATCATTACCATCCTCCTCCTCATGAAAATACAAAGAATTTACTGAAAGCCAGTATGTACCAAAATTTTATATATGTCATCATTAATCTTTACATTTGAAGATACTGATGCACTGAATTATTAAGAAACTTGCTGAAGATTAGAGAGATCCAGTGACCTTGTCAGGATTCTAACCCAAAGCCTTGCCATTATCCTACGGTTCCTCTTAATAGCCCAACTCCCCACTCATTGGCACCATAGCCTCTGCTCATGACAGAACAGATGCAGGTTTTGCTAATAAGTACACATTATGAGGCTCAATGATTGCTTTAGTTCTCAAGTTTTATAAATTTATTAACCAACAGGAGGTCTAGCTGAATGAAGGAACATCACAGTTAACCCTCTTATCCATTTAATTTTTATGAGGGATAAAAAGAAATGGAAGGAAGACTAAATAATGGGGTTATTATTGAGTTAGTTGGTGGTGATTACTTAGTATGTATTATATCCCTTAATTCTTCTAAAGACCTAGAGATAGGTACTGGTATCATCTCAGAGAAGAAAACTAAAGCACAGAGAGGTTAGGCTAGCCCAAGGTCATATCTGTAAATTATAAAAAGGGGGGTCACTTGAATCCAGGCATGTCAGACTTTAAGAATCCTTGGTCTGTTTCCTGATTCATGGTTTCATTCAACAAATATTTATTGAGCCTGTACTTTATGTCCATATGGTACTAAGATCTGGGCACACATGCTTCACCCTCTCCCAGAGCTTACAATCTAATTAAGGAACACCTTTGAGCAAGTATATAGAAATGATGACCATCATGAAAAAGGAAGTCTAGGGGGCAGAGGAACAAGTGGCAGAAGGAATGAACCAACTGTGAGAAGAATGGCCTGCTGAAGACGAAATCTCCCAGAGAATGCCAAATGGCAGCCAGGGCTTGAAGATTAGGGTTACCCATGTAAAGAGGCGTGTATGTGTACGTAATGGTGGAGAGGAAGGAGGAAAGAACATCACAAAGAAGAAGAAAGAGCAACATACCCAGAGCTACATTGATGAGGGACTGGAAGTCTAGTGCTCTGGAGGAAAGAGAGATCAAGGGAGAGTGATGTGAAGTAAGTGGCACAAGAGAGGGTGACACTTATTTATAAAACCATTCCTCTGGATCCTGTGTGGAGAGTGTACTTGAGAAGAGCACAAGAAGAGGCAAGGAGACCAGATAGGAGGCTGTGGCCGTGAACCAGGAGAGGATGGGGCTTGGACTAGGCAGTTGTAGTGGAGGTGGAGAGAAGTGGATGGATTCAAGAGATGTTTAGGAGTGTGGGCCCTGACATGAGGGAGGAGTTGGGATGACACATTCCCACATCACACACACGGCCTCTCTTTCACAACCATGTTGGAAAATCCGTGACCTGTAGGATATCTGTTTTCATGAAAGAACACAGATGGTAAGGAGGGAAAAGAGCACTGGAAAGGGGTCTGGAAATCTGGATCCTTAGTTCCTAACAATGCCTTTCTGCTGAGAAGCTGTGTGAACTTGGACAGTCATTTCACTTCTCTGGGCTTTAGCAAACTTATCTTTAAAATGCAGGGAAGATTAGATGACTCCTAAGATCCCTTGGAGATCTAACCTTCTGTGATTCAGAAGTTAGCTTTTAGTTATTTCTGCACGATTTCTCTCTAGAGGATTGATGGTAAATGTTTCAATTACACCCTAGTATCCTCTTTATTTTACAACAGGTGGGCCATCTCCCTAGAGGGTATGTGTTTCCTGAATGCAAACAAACTTCAATGTTACCTGAAGTGAGAAGCCAAGTAAAACAAACAAAAAAACCAAACAAAACGTATAGTGTAACTTGTATAATGATAATCAGGCATGATGGGACTTGTGTTACTATCAGGATATTTTAATAAGTTTGAACATTTCAAGAAGCAATGTTGTTTTATTCAAAGTATAACTAATCTAGGTGATAGCAAGCCATTTTAAAACAGAATTCTTCTGTGTAAATTATGTTTGGATTCACTCAGCACAGCTATCTTCATAAGCAAGGTTCTGCATTGACTAGATAGTAAAAACTCATTAATTAATATGCCATAATTTGTGATAATTCAGCTAGAGATGAATCAAATGTATCTTTTTTCATTATCTATAAGGAAAATGCATTAGTGTGCATTGTTTCATTAAAAATACTTTATAATTAAAAAGAAATAAGCTATTAAGAGGGGTTGATTTAAAAAATGGCACTGCCCATTAATTAGATAAAAATGAATGCAAGGGATTTTATTTCATTTTGTTTCACTTTGTTTGGTCACACTTACCAAATCCTTGGCATTTAGAGATACTTCATCCCACCAGGGGGAGATAAAGTAATATTCACAATTCAGAATTCTCCTAAACATGAACTGATCGCCTCTTTCATCATAGAATGGTTCAAATCCACAAAGTCTAGAGGGACAAAAGATAGAGAATAAAATGTCTTTTAAAAGCCTAAGCATATTTCACCAATTTTTTGCAGAAATTCAAGACTGTCCTTTTTCACAGCTTCCTGTTATGAATGTAATCGCTCAGTTTAAGTATGTAATCACCTTCTTACAATTCACTTTTGATTATATAAACACACAGTCATGTCTTCAGGAAGTAAGAATAGACACAAAACCAATTTAAGATTTCTACAAAAAGTTATAATCATATTAATAATTATGACACAAACAACAATAATAATAGCTAACACTATTATAGGCATTATGCTATAGTGCTATTTCCATGGATTTTTTTTGCGGTACGCGGGCCTCTCACTGTTGTGGCCTCTCCCGTTGCACAGCACAGGCTCCGGATGCGCAGGCTCAGCGGCCACGGCTCACGGGCCCAGCCACTCCACGGCATGTGGGATCTTCCCGGACCGGGGCACGAACCCGTGTCCCCTGCATCGGCAGGCAGACTCTCAACCCCTGCGCCACCAGGGAAGCCCTCCATGGATTTTTTCCCACCAGGAATTGAGAAGACAGATTGATTAGAATTCCAATTGATTACAAAACAGAAAAGTTAGGATTTTGAGAATAAAAAGGTTAAAAGGTGGAAAGAAAAGTTTTTAGTTGTTTTTATTCAGCCCTTTTCATTTGAATTCTTCCATAGAGATGAATAAAATATTCGATTTCCATCCCATTCCGGTTTGGATTTCAGAGTGAACAAACACAAGAGCTAACACTATTGTCAGGGAATGGCCTTTTAAAACTTACTACAGTGAGCAGCTGCACCCAGCAGAGGTGAGCAGCCTAGCGTTAGCGCAACCTGGTAAGGACCCTCACTTTTGCACATCTTAAAGACATCTCACTATGTTCACCTTCATCTTCCATCACGGGTCAGCATAAAAATGTATGAGAAAAGTGGGAGAAAAGAAACAGAGAACCATCTCTGGCATCCTAAAGAGAGAGAGGAAAAGTGAGTTGCTGGTCTGGGACCACCAAGCCTCTACTGTTTATAGGTGGGTGGAGGTACTGAAATCACTAAAGACCAAACGGGACCTATTTTTTAAAAGTCCTGCTAGGGCATGTGTTGCATCTGACAAGGAATGAAGGAAAAAGAATGAAAAACATTTCCCCAAATTCTTCCTTCAAACTGGCCAGGTTGGTGCCGAGAATGAAACATTCCAGTGCATCCTAATGTAGTGAGTTTCTAGGAAGAAGCAATTTCTCATGTTCTTTTGCTCAGGGAACGTCCTGTTGGGAGAGTCTTTGTTTCTTTCAAATACTGTGGAGCCAGCCAGGAAAAGGCAAGGCTCAGGGAGTGCTGAGGCCTGGGCTGTGCATCCTCCCTCTCCCACTGCAGAAGTCCGCGCAGAGAATACTGCTCCAGCAAAAGGAGAGAAGGGAGCACAGGTCCACACGTTGCCAAGGAGGCAGTTCATCCTCACCTGGCCCTCCTCTGCCCTCCAAAACACTAGAAAAACATAGCCTGTTGTTGGCTAGTCATGGAGAAATTGGTCAACTTTCCAGGCTTAGTTTAGGGAACTCTTAATGTTTCCCCTTCTGGAAATCTAGAGAGAAAAATGATAGTTCAGAAGGTACAGTACTCAAATGCCTTTCTTTCCTCTCAGTCATGTCAGCAAGTCTGTGCATTGGTAACAGAGGTAAAAAGTTTATCTCACCAGCCTGAAATGTCAAAAATGGAAGAAATGTGACAGAGAGCAGCACGCATGTGTGCATGAGCACACAGACACACACACAGAGTAAGAAAACCCTTTAGAAATGGCAATATTTGAATGCTGACATTGACAGTTTAGGAGGAGATTAGGCTTATAAGGCCTGAAGTGTGACTGTATTACACAGGGTAACTCCAAGCCATTGAGCAGAACTGTAGTGTTGAAAGCCGAAGGACAGAATTTGAATCTCTGATGTTATCTGATTCTGATTTTGACCTGAGAACTGTTAATAGTTGCTTTTGTCTGTGGGGAGAAAGGGTTTTGATTTAACGCTTTAAACCAAAGAGAGGGACCAGAATTCTTGTAAGAAACAAAATGGCCTTTATTTCCAGGCTACTGTCATCCTTAAAAATAGCAAGGTCATAGCACAAAATAGCCTGGTGGAACTCTTAATAATAATAAAGGAGGTGCATAAGCCCAATGGCACAATCCACTGGAGAGAATGGTCCAATGAATCTTTTGTAGTGGACTGCATCAATTATTAATGAACTACAGATTAAATAAAAAGTCCCTAGGCTTAGGGGCTGACATAAGGTGGATCAGAACTAAAGGATATTAGGGGCTTCCCTGGTGGCACAGTGGTTAAGAATCCGCCTGCCAATGCAGGGGACACAGGTTCGAGCCCTGGTCTGGGAAGATCCCACATGCCATGGAGCAACTAAGCCCGTGCGCCACAACTACTGAGCCTGCGCTCAAGAGCCTGAGAGCCACAACTACTGAAGCCTGCGCGCCTAGAGCCTGTGCTCCACAACAAGAGAAGCCACCGCAATGAGAAGCCCAGGCACCGGAACGAAGAGTAGCCCCCGCTGGCCACAACTAGAGAAAGCCTGTGTGCAGCAACAAAGACCCAACACAGCCAAAATTAAATAAATAAATTTATTTTTTTAAGAAAAGAACTAAAGGATATTAGTTGTGAGCAGCACTGTTATTTTAATTTTGGGGGCTGCTACCACTTATTCAACCAACACCTATAATTAATGGCCTTAAGTGAACTAGGGGAAAGAAACGAGAGATTTAAGAAATTATTTTCAGGGTTACCATAAGACGTTTCTCAAATGGCTCCAATTTTTCTCTTCATTTTCCCATGTTAGTGACCATGTCATGGAGTTTTACTCATCCCATATTTCAGTTTTTCAAGGCAAATATTACTAAATTTCCTACCTTCATCTCTGAGTTCTTACACATCCTCAATGCTTCAACCCCTCCCATCACATTTCAACATGAAACTCTAATTGGGTGGGCACATTTACATTTTAGGGGCAAATCTGGAGCATTATTTGTAGTTCAGTTTTTCACTTAACATCACTAAGTATGATATGTCACCCACATAATTCAGGAGACAACATTCTTTCACAGCATAAAAGTGATCTTAAATGTAAGCTGAAGGGATTCTATGATGCGGCCTTAGGAATTCATTTTAATGAACTAACAAGCACTTGGTGTGGCAAACAAATTACCTAAAAGTTTTCACTTTCCTAAGAAAAAACATGGTTCCCTAGCTCTCCAAATTCTTCTTAAGCTTTAATACATCCTGGAAACACAGGGAATTGATCACTGAAATATCTTTTGACATTACATAATAGCAGATGGCTATTTTATGGGTTGCTTTTAAACATTTTTATGGTTCTTACTGACCAATATAGCAATATAAACCCAGGTGAACTTAGAGTTTGCTAACTTGCTTGTGGGTTCTACCCTAGTTACCCTCTTCCTAGCCCATATTACCTAGACACCACACTTTCTAAGATCACTATTAAATTAACCAAACCAAACCAAACCAACCTCTTCCTACTATGGACTGAATTGTGTTCCCCCCAAATTAATATGTTGAAGCCCTAACCCCCAACATGATGGTATTTGGAGATGGTGCCTTTGGCAGGTAACAGGGTTAGATGAGGGTCATGAGGTCATGATGACCTCATGAGGGTCATGAGGTCATGAGGTCATGATGGGATCAGTGCCCTTATAAGAAGAGACACCAGAGAGCTTGCTTCCTCTTTCTGCCTTGCGAGGATACGGTGAAAAGGCAGCTATCTGCAAGCCAGAAGACAGCTCTCACCAGAACCTGACCTACTGGCACCCTGACCTCAGGCTTTCAACCTCCAGAACTACATTTCTGTTGTTTAAGCCACTGAGTCTATGGTATTTTGTTATAGCAGCCTGAGTTAATTTGCTTTCTTCCCCACCCTTCAAAATCTCTTTACAGATTTGAATATTACAGGTTCCAACAATTAACTCTGCAGTATCCTCTAATTGAAAACCAAATCTACTTGGTTTGAATTAAACTTTGGAACTCATTGATGTCTTGCTTTTGTAGTTGTTCTACAACAGCCTTCCTCCCAGATACTCTTCCATTGTTCTTGATTATTTCCCTTGTATTTGTCTGCAATTCCATCATCTCTTTGGCAAACTGAAACCCCATGTTTATTAGTGGACAGGAGCTCAGGAATGGAGTTGGGGATACCAGAGAGTGAGAGATTTAGCCCCCCCCTTTTTTTTCTCCCAGAGAACAGGTTTCTCTGAGTTTAGGGTATTAAACTAAAGGTCCTTGAGAACTTAACAGATATAGGAACCAAAACCGATAGCCCAAACGTATTTAAAACATTTCTGATAAGAAACATACCAGTTTGGGATTGCTTCAGAGATTAAACAGCCATTTGCCCCTTCAAAAGGAATAATACTCTAATCATTTGGACGAGATGCACATAAATAAAATAAGTGCAAGTTTAATAGGTGGATTTGTTTCATGCTCATTACTATCATCAAACAATGAATTGTTCCCCAAATCTGCTATACACTGCATAGCAGAATGAGACACAGCAAAGCCCTAGACAGAAGTTCTGGCCCCAAGAAAATGACAAAATAAAAAGCAATTGCTCATTTTCCGAAAATTCCATCAGTAACTACACTTAGTATGTCATAGAAAACTACAAAAAATCAAAAAGGAATCTTGTTTTTTATGAGGACTATGAGTAACTAGAAAATATTTCAGCAAAGGCCAACAGTATGCTTAGAGATTGCTTTTCTTCACTTACAAGATGTAGGTGATTATTCCTACAGACCACATGTCCACCTCAGGTCCATAGGCACAGCCTCTAAGAATTTCAGGTGCTGCAGAAAGAGTGAAAACTGTATTAAATTACAGTTTAAATTCAATATTCACATTTTAATAACAAGCAATAGGGAAGAAATGAATTCGTCAACAGAAACTTCAGCACAGTTTTATAACCAATCTTCTCTCCCCAAACCAAAGTATGAGTCTACAAATTCTTATGTCTATTTTAGTGGGAGACATTATAGTCTCTCTGTGTTTGGGGTGCATAAAAATAAAGTTATTAAATGTAATATTCTACATCAGAACATCATGATACTGCTCAAATCAGATAGAGCTATATTTCTGCTACAAAGGGAGCTGTGTACATAGAAAAGAAATGAAAGTTTAGCATAGTAAGGGGAAAAAGGCACAATCATGCCGCCTGGGGTGTCCACGAGTGTGTGTGTGTTTGACAACGTGCAGGGCAGGGAGCAGGGCAGACAGTGAGAGGACTGGAAAGTCTCTAGTACTGGAAGGTTGGAACAGGAGCTAGGAGGGGCCCTGGCACATGTCTCGGTGCTGAGAACTACACATAGGTCCTCAGAGAGCAGCTGTCCCCAGTCAGTTTGGGATTATGAACTGAGAAAGGGGGCTTCCCTGTGCACAAGGAGGCTGCTCCTATCAGCCCTGCCCACCATTGTGAAAATGGAAGGTCTTCTCAGCCATTAAGCGGCCTGGCCCAGTAGTATAGAATAGTGAGATCTTCCATGATTTTATTACCTTAGAGCCGTGACAATGAAGAGTTAACTGGGTCTAACTGTTTGCACTGAGGATTGGAGGTGTTGTTTGTTTGCCTAACTAACAAAGGAAGAAAAGAAGTGAGAGCTCTACCCTCTATGTAGAAATAGGGCTCAGGTTTAGAGCCCAGAGTAGCCCCTTTCTATTTTGAACAAAAGTGCTGTCTGTAGGTGTCAGCAGGGCCCCTAAGGAGCTGATTGATGAATGCTGAGGGGTCCTTGAGGGAGGCCTTGGGGACAGGGGTACCACACTTCTCCTTCCCTCAGTGGGGCAGGAGAGCAGGATCCCTTGTCCATGCAGCCTGGGAATGTCAATATTGGTGGAGATTGTCAAAGTGAGCTCCTAAAGGAAGCTGTTCTCATGGGACTCTGAATTTAATTTACAGGAAGGAACACAGCAGAATTTCCACTGATGTCTTCCCATTCTATCCCCTTCTCTCCATCCTTTTCCAACCAGAATATTCTCTTCATATTTTATGTAGAAACTGTGTTACATAAAATATAGGAGATGAAGAGCCTGTTTAATGATGGTGTGCATTCTAGCACTCTGAGAAGCAATTCAGCAAGATGCACCCTTTGAGGAACTGGATCTGGGGCCAAGAAGTTTTTCTCATCTATGAGCAAATTACTCCTAGAATATTTTCCTTTTAAGATTTAATTAAGATAATTAAGAAAAATGCACGCTCAAAGCCAACACCATTCTCTCTGTCAGGTTGGCTTCCGTTTCTAGAGCCATCTGTACCCACAGACAGTTCCTTTGGGCCGCAGCAGCCCCCGCACTGAACTCCCACTCGAAAATGATTTGCTCATCATAGTGCAAAGGGAACTGAGGTTCGGCTGCCACTTTCAGAAGGGTTGCTACTGTCAGGGAGCTGAACACATGCATATGGCATGCACAGTTTGTACCATGTGCCCTTCCCCACTCCAGGTATCCACATCCGTGAAGCGTTATCAAGTGTCGTACTGACATTTCAACATAAACACAGAGATATGTTGGGGACAGTCTTATATTTCCTGGGTCTTGGTTTTTACCTCTAGTAAATGAATCGAACTAGCGAATTTCCAAGTTTACTTTGAGTTTTAGCCACTGTGATGTACGTAAAGGGATAGTTATTAGAGTTTAAGCAAGAAGAGAGGACAAGCACTCCTGCTACAGAACCTGCTGAAATCCCATCCCTCCCATCAGAGCGCCTACTGTGTCTGCTGCCCTGCAGGCACCTATCCTGTCAGGTCCAGTGAAATCAAACCTCCTGTCCTGTGCTGTGCAGAGGTCAGCACGCTGTCTCGAAGGTCAGGTGCTCTCTCAGGACATCCTCCATAGCTCCCAGGCCAAGGGCCCCAAACGAAGTGAATACTACGGAACAAAAGCCTTTCTGAATCCACTTTAGAGGGCATCTGGGTTTCTTAGCTGATATGGCAATATCTGATCTCCCTTCACAGCACTGGGTGCAACCTTACTCTCCAGAGGCAATTTATTTCCTTGTAAGACCTTATGCTGCAATGTGAGTAAACTGGTGGTGTGAAAAGCTAGACTTTCCATAGGGAGGTTAACTGAGATGAAAGGAATATAGAACGTTTTCCCCCTCCATAATAAATTCCTCTTAAAAAGAATTTTTTAAATGAATTTATCCTATTGAATATTTACTAATCCTAATATAAAATTTGGGTGAAACATGCCTAAATTCCTAGACACAATTAGATACCAATTCACAGTAACCTTTAAATATTTTCACTCATTAGTTAATATGACCTTGACTTCAGAACCAGCAGAACACATCCTTGTAATCTATCTGAACCCTTTCCAAGAGCCAAAAGGTTTTCTAGAATACATTTCAGATGCTGGCACGCCAGCGCTTCAAGTCTCCTAGGTATCAAATGTCCTTGAAGGTAATTCTACAGAATTGTGATTTTCTTAGAGTGAGAAATAGTTGACTACTTCCAGTTCAGTTCAAGAAAAGGCATCAACTAGTGCAACTATTAATGCTATAAGCACTTCTGGATGTCCTTCATATATTTTCTTACCTCGTTGCCAAAACAAACAAACAAACAAATGCAAAATGGGGGGATAAAACATTTCAAGGTGTAATACAGTTTTTAAAAATGTATTGTAAGTGATTTAGAACCATCTTTTCAGAAATAGTCAATAGTCATTTATTGATTTTCCTGGCTGTCTTCTAAGTAGATCCAAGTTTTCTGCCACTTCCTAAAGTTATCTTATCATTTATGTTATTGCTCATTAAACACTAAATGCTACAAAACTCCCAGGACACTTCACACTCCAATATCTAGCAATTGAAGGTACATATAAAGATTGGAATGAATTACGTTTTATTAAATAAAATCACTGTAACTGAAAATGGTTCTAAGATAAGAAGCATCAGGTATAGCCTGTGACACACTGATTGGTGCTAGGTTTTCCCTCTTTTCCTAAAGTCCTAGGAGAAGAATAGAGGGATAATTTAGTTCACTTCATTTTGTCAATGCCCTAGATGAGCTTTATGATCCCTTCCTACCTATGGAGTTAAAACTACAGAGTGGTATTCGTTATCAGAAGACTTTTTCAAACTACTGTTAACTGTTTTGAGACAAATCCAAGGGAGACTAAGGTGAATGAAATCAACAGGTTCATTCACTCACTCATTTAATAATTAATTTATAATAAATTTAATAAATTAATATATCATGACCTATTTGTTAAGCACATGCTGTATGACAGATACTGTTGGGTGGTGCTGGGGAATAATGGGGAGTTACAGAGAACAAGTCTCCATCATCACGGAGCTTACAGTTTGGTGGGGGAGGTAGATGCTGAATCAAGAAAATCATACGGGGACTTCCCTGGTGGTCTAGTGGTTAAGACTCTGCGCTCCCAATGCAAGGGGCCGGGGTTCCATCCCTGGTCAGGGAACTAGATCCTGCAAGCTTCAACGAAGATGCCTGCGTGCCGCAACTAAGACCTGGCACAGCCAAATAACTAAATAAATAATTTTTCTAAAGTATCCTTTAAAAAAAAAAAAAGAGAAGAAAGAAAACCATATGAAGAAACGTAAAGTGGTAACCGGAAGCGCTTGGAGGGAGAGTGGCTCTAATAGAGGGCTGACCTGGTCAGAAAGATGGAGAAATTTGATCAGAGAAAGCAAAGTTTAAACAGATGTAAAAGATCTAGAGAAGTTAACTAGGCAGGGGGAGAGGTAGTGGTTGAAAGAGACAGAAGAGGGTTCGGATGGAGAAAGCACACGTAAAGAGACCTTGCGGCAAGAAGGAACAAGTGGCCCTTAGGGAACCGGAGCAGTCAGCGTGGGTGGAGCGTAGCCGGTGTGCAAGGCCCAGGTGCATCCAGCGCCTGGGAGGCAGGTCCAGGCCAGACTGCAGATTCCACTAGTTCAGGGGTTTCTTTGTTCGTTTGTTTTTAAATTCTCTCCTACATTTTCATTTTAACCATTCAAAACATATGGGAAATATAGCCAATATTTTATAATAACTATAAATGGAGTATAAACTGTAAAAATTTTGAATCACTATTTTGTACACCTGAAACTAATATAATATTGTCAATCAACTCTACCTCAATTGCAAAATGGAAAAAAAAATCTATTTTCATCTTAAGGCCTGAATCTGACTTTACAAAACTACTCCCCCGCCCACCACAGCTGAGGGAAAAAACACTGTGGAGCTTTCACTGTAGAGGTTTATCTTGAATTCATAGTTTTCTGGGGGCCACAAAAATCCATGGCATCTTTAGCACAGCGTCTAGAAGTCTCTGGGGAGTGAGCAGTTTGGAAGGAGGAAGGAGAGGGATTTATCTGCCAGAAGCAGAAGAGCAGTGTTTGGAAATTCTCTGCTTCTTCCTGGTTCCTAACTTGGCCTGGGAACCGGGAGGAGAATGCCTTCAGGGTAGCGTCCTATAGGTGGCAGCAAGTGCCCACAGCCGGGCAGACTCCAAACTTGTCCTTTTCTTAGCATCTGTACCATGTGTGGTCCTTTGTGATGGTGTCACATACATTTGGCAAGAATAAGGCACAACCTTTTTAACATTGTCAAGTGCAATTTTTGCTTTGACAACAGAGAAGCCAGGCGATGTTCCAGTGCTACATGTTATAACAAAGGTATGGAATGGATCAGACTGTGATACAGTTGAGATGCTTCCAGAGGGGGTTGCCTCTGGCTAGGAGCAGCCTTGTCACTTTACTACAGTGAATCTCAGAATACTATCAATTCTTGCATGCCATGCTGTGGAAGCTTGAGAACGACAGAGGAGGCATTTGAAGCCCCTGTCACTTTAGTTATTTATAACTTGTTCGTGTAGGGCAAGA
This sequence comes from Aethalodelphis obliquidens, assembly GCF_003676395.1. Lineage (NCBI taxonomy): Eukaryota > Metazoa > Chordata > Mammalia > Artiodactyla > Delphinidae > Aethalodelphis > Aethalodelphis obliquidens. Next base: position 26,536,460 of record NW_020837948.1, read on the forward strand.
AAAAAGTTTGCAGGATGTTTTGAAACACAAGTGATAGGCTCTTTATGTTCCAATGCAGCTTTTCTATTTTCCTTGGCTCTTGATCTTTTACACAGCAAATATCAGGCAATCCAACTCTCACTTGATGTTTTTCATTTTAGCTGTTAAAAAAGTCTTGGGCTTCCCTGGTGGTGCAGTGATTGAGAGTCCACCTGCCGATGCAGGGGACACGGGTTCGTGTCCCGGTCCGGGAAGATCCCACATGCTGTGGAGCGGCTGGGCCCGTGAGCCATGGCCGCTGAGCCTGCGCGTCCGGAGCCTGCGCTCCGCAACGGGAGAGGCCACAGCAGTGAGAGGCCCGCGTACCGCAAAAAAAAAAAAAAAAAAAGTCTTCCTTGCCACATGAATTGTATGACAGTTCTCTCTGTATAAATCTTATAAATGGGTGAAGAAAGAGCCTGTTTACTTTCTTCACTTTACTTTTTAAAATTTTTAATAATACCCTGAAGAGAAAATCAAATATGTGAGAACACCTAGTGCTTTCAGAAGAGGAAAAAAGAAACGCGACTTATTTTAATTAGCCTGTGAAAGTTTCATTTCTATGGAATTCACTTTTCTATGATTCCATTGAGCTCTCCCATCTTGGAGTAATCACTCTTTGTTCCAAATCTTAATCATACCAACTCTCCTGGTCACTTTAAAGCTGTGATGGATGCTGGCTGAGGGACAGCAAAGGAGTGTTAACCGTTGAAAAGCTGCCTTCCCATTTTTTGTGGGATAAGGTAGAGTATAAATAAATAAACCACATCAATAAATTAACCCAACTCATCCTAATATTAACGTTATGTAAGAATCTCTTTTTTAAATGAAGATGCAGATATAAAGTAATGGACTTAGCATTCAAACTCTGTCTCATGTGTTAAGTATGGCAAATACTGTGTTTTTCTCCAAAGACGCTATACATCTTACTGATAATTATCAATAATAATTCTTTTGAAACTTTTAATGTTTATTTTATGCATATCCTTCCTGTAGCAAACATTCTAAAATGGAACGTTTTGTGGGTGTTCAGGGCCCAAATAATACGTTTTAAGCAAGTCTTCTACCCACTTGCCATCAATCACCTCTCCCTTTAGACCTCTTTTCCTCCCATCATTCCACCCTCACATATGTAATAATAGAGCTGAATCCTCACGGCATGTGAATTCTCCAGCACAGTTGGTTCTGTTCTTGAAGTAGTCTCTTACAATTATAAGGAAGTGGGCACAGAAAATGATTTGTGATATTGAGACCCAGAAGTTAAGGATTAACAGTACATTAAAAGATTGTCTCTAAACTAAAAGGAGCAAGAGAAGTGAGGGGATGATGTTGGTGACTCTTTAGACTCCATTTTATCAGCCATCTCAGGCCAAAATATACGTGGTTAACTTTGATTTAACTGAGTGGTTGTCCTAAACTCAGTTTATACATATAGAATGTACACACAGATTTTGTGGTAATATTATTTAATACCATATGGGTGATGAAGAAATTTGTAGGACTCTTCCTCCCTCTCCTTGTTGATAACCCTAAATCCCGCGAGATGAGTCAATCAGCTTTTGTGACCTTTTCCCAAGCTAGGGAGGCAGCCCCTTATACTGCTGACAGCTTTAGATGTGAGAACATTGTTTTGTGTGTATTGAGCTCAAATCCGTGCTTTACAACATCTATTCATGATTTCTAGTTCTGTCCTGTGGAGCTTCTACTATTTGACAGTCTCAATGATAATGTGGTTTCTTCTCTTCTCTCTGGCCTCCTAATGGTGATGTTGCCCAGGGATCAGTGGGGGTCATTTCCTTTTCTGCTTTGGTGATGCTAGATAGTCTCATGACTTTAAATAGCATTTATATGTTGATAACGCCCACATTTATATCAACAGCCACGCCCTTGCTCCTGAATTTCAGACATATACACCCCTCTGCCCACATGTCACCTCCACTTGGATGTCTAACAGGCATCTCAAAATCAACAAGCCCCAAACCTGCTGCTCCCGAAGTCTTCCTCATCTCAGTTAACGTTAGCTATATCTTTCCAGCTGGAGCTCTCTGATCCCTTCTCCGGCCTACTCTTGCCCGCCTACTGTTTCTTGCCTCAGGGTCGGTGTGCTCTGTCCCCTCTTCCTGGAATGTTCTTTCCCTAGATATCCATGTTGCTTGCTCTCTCCCTTACCTCTTTCAAGTCTTTGCTCTTATGTTCCCTTCTCAGGTGAAGCCTTCACTGATCACACCTGTTTAAATATTAACTCAGGCTCCCAGCACTTCCTATCCCCTTTCCCAACTCTATATTCTTCCACAGAAATTATATCCTCTTTCTATATAATTTACACATTTACTTTGTTCATTATTTGTCTTCTCCCACTAAAATGTACCTTTCTTAAAGAAGAAATTTTTTCACTGCTATATCGCTGCTATATCACCTAGAACAGTGCCTGGTGCATAATAGGAGTTTAATAAATATTTATTAAACGAAAAAAGAATAAAGTTCCACAGAATACCCTTGGTTTAGGTCAGTATCAGACCAACACAAAGGCCTCAAGAGACTCATTTTCCTCTAAGTTTAAAATTTCCAAGACAGCTTAAAATAAGCCTGCACTCAACCTGCAGAGTCCCTGTCCTTTTGCAAGGTCAAGAACAAGATGAGCTACAACCTTTCCTCAGCACTCCTGTGTCTATCCCCAGTCCCACTTTTCCCTTTACCTGGCACTTGTTCATTTGGATCAGGCACTGCTAGCACGCCGGGGACAATCCTATGATGGCTTGGGGACTTAGCATATCTCAGGGAAAACGAAGGGCTGTGCTCAGGAAGGGGAGATGGATCTGGGACCAACCTGCTTATTGTTCTTTGCTTTCTTCCTCGAGCCTTCCCTACTCCCTTCCTATTGTCAACAAGCCCCATGGGAACCCTAGTATACACACACCAGCCTGTCAAGGGGAAACTTATACACAGTGCAGATGACATTTTACTATATGTTTATTTCTTCTAGTGATTTTTTTTTTTTTAAAGTTCATTGCAAAAAGGAAGGCATCATTGTGGGTTTTTAATTAGCTCTCAGGCGAGATAATCCCCTACTTGATTAGGTTATCAATGTAATTGTGTACTCACTATTTCACCTTAACTATTTAGTGTTCTAGAAAAGAACGAAAACATGAAACTATCCTGAAAGCTTGTATTTTAGACTATTAAATTTACTTCTTTTATCTCACTTAAATTTTCCAATATTTTTAAGGTAATGTGTGTGCATGTAGATAGAAATCTCTTCTGACTGTAGACTGTTGAAAATTGTAATTTTCGTAGAGTGAATGTAATAGGTTATTTCTTTAGAACATAGCATGTGGTAACAAGGAAGGATTATCCCTATAATAATGAGACCTGGCAAATGCCAAGAGGAAATAAATTCTTAACAGCTTCTGGACCCTGAAAATAGAATTTGGATAAACAGACAAGTAGGAGTGTAAAATATGAACACATATAGTTTAATTAACTAAGCCTATAAATAAATTAGATACTTGGTATTAGACAGAAACATTCTTTTATCTAACAACTTCCACACTGGTTTCTTTTCTACTCTAACAGCTTGTATTTCTTTTCTGTGATGGGCATGGGTAGGTCTGAACACCCACAGAATTCAAGCCTCAAATATCTGAACCAGTTAAGACATTTTGGAAGTAATATTGCATAGTTATATTGTAGCACATTTATCAGGAGCCATGGCCCAATGGATTTTTTTTTCTTGAGACCTGTTTCTTTTCCCAACAACAAGATTTTGAGAACTTCTTCAGTGTTGACCCCCTCATGGACTATGTTAGAGCACTAGTCATTGATTCCATTTATCTGGATCACAAATTTTAGTTTTCTGGCCTGGAGTTTAGTTTTGACTGGGCAGATTTCCCAGGAAATAATGAGTATTTGCTTAAACACACAGCATCTGTGATATTTTTTCTTTTGAGATTCACTTATAGGAGAACTCTCTGTTATTAATAGCCTGGGGCAAAGGTTCTATAAGTGAGACTGATTGGGTAACTTTCCTTTTTTAATTTCCTGACAAATGACAGATGGTATAACATAGATACCCACTCTCTCCAAAGATGTAATTGAAAAAACCCTTCTATTCAAAAAACTAGACGCAGCGTACATAAGGATAATTGACCTAGGATGTAATCGTCCTTACATCAAGCAAGGAAACAAGGTCAGCCTTCCCCTCTCTGTCACTGTTCCAAGTTAAAGGTAAAGTCTCTGTGTAAAGTAATGCTTTCCATAGCACGACAGTGATTCTCGCCAGTTTTGCTCTTGCGTTTAATTTCCAGATCATTCTATAAATGAACAGTTCCTGCCTCACCTAAATATTCTCAGAAGGTTACATGGCAAACTGATGACAGTACTTATATGTGGTGAAGGGAGAAAGGGCTAGAATTGAGGTTGATCCTCAAAGAGGGCTTCAGGCTTGTCTATAAATGGTCTAATTGTTTATAAGACAGATGAATATAAATATTACTATATTACATTAAAAAAAATTCAAAACCCTGCATCTTTCCTCCGCTCTAGGTCACCTATTTCCTGTGCCCTGGTGTTACTGGGACTTCTGTTTTTCCCTAACTCAGCTTTTTCAATGCTTTCAGTGTATCCTTAAAATCCTGCCCCCTCCTTTACTCCCACTTGGAGGTAATATTCTAGTGTATTTCCTGTGGACCAAGAGTATGTATGAATATATGTCTCTTTATATATATTATTATTATTTTTAAAGTTTATTTATTTATTTTTTGGTTGTGCTGGGTCTTCGGTGCTGCGCGCGGGCTTTCTCTAGTTGCATTGTTGCAGTACGTGGGCTTCTCATTGCGGTGGCTTCTCTTGCTTTGGAGCACAGGCTCTAGGTGCACGGGCTTCAGTAGTTGTGGCATGCAGTCTCAGTAGTTGTGGCGCATGGGTTTAGTTGCTCCATGGCACATGGGATCTTCCCGGACCAGGGCTTGAAACTGTGTCCCCTGCACTGGCAGGCAGATTCCTAACCACTGCACCAACAGGGAAGTCCTCCCTCTTTATATATATTATGAACTTTACTTTTTAAATTAAATACATTGAACTTTATTGTTTTTGATTTCTAAGCCTGCCTCAGCCTATATAATAGTAATTCCACACATATGTTTACCACTTTAGAGTCCACAAAGCACTTATATTTTCTCTCTCAATCTCCACCCCTGCCCCAGCTTCCTTGCTGCTTTCTCCTCCTTTCTGTATAATATAGCAAATTACTACTTCCTGATGAGTCTCTACCTATAGCAGAGTGGAAGGATTATCTTGATCTTGTTCACCCACTCAATTCCCTTTTTCCCCATTACACAGCCTCAAGGGTGATATGGATATCTGCAGGGAAAAAAATAGCAAATGGAAAATAAGCCTCCATTATGAGATGGCGTTATCTGTAAGATGGGCCTGTCTTATAAGATGGCAAAGACAAGCATCTGAAATAGTATTTTTACAATAATTTTTTTTTTTTTTTTTTTTGCGGAACGCGGGCCTCTCACTGTTGTGGCCTCTCCCGTTGCAGAGCACAGGCTCCGGACGCACAGACTCAGCAGCCATGGCTCACGGGCCCAGCCACTCCACGTCATGTGTGATCTTCCCAGACCGGGGCACGAACCCGTGTCCCTTGCATCGGCAGGCAGACTCTCAACCACTGTGCCACCAGGGAAGCCCTACAATAACTTTATATTAAAAAAATAAACGATTGGATTTAGGAGTAGATTGAATACATTATTCACTGAGAAGCTGTTTATGGAGTGACAGGAAAGAGCATTTACAATAGCTTTCTAATTTGTCTTCTTTTGATCTCTTTTCTCTCTCAAATCCATCTGTCATAATGTCATTATCAAGGTATTTATAAAATACAGGTTTGATTTAAAAATATAATTGCCCTGATTAAGAACCTTTGCTGGATCACTATTATCTACCAAAGCAAGTCTGAATTCCTTAGCCTAATGTACAGATTCTTTTAACATTTGGTCCATCCTACTTTTCCAAGTCCATCTGTATTCTCTGTACCAAAGACTCTATGTTCCAGTCATGCAAAGTGACAAAGTAACTAACAGTCCCTGAACTTTTCAGATGCTACCACTCCTCTGACTTTTCTCTTCCTGTGCTTGCTGACAAACAATGCCTTGTGGCCACCTCTTCACTTGTTGAACTCCTACTAATCCTTTAGTACCCCTCCTCTGTAAAGGCCCATCTAAGAAGGATTAATTGTTCCCTCCCCTCTAAATGCTTGAGCCTTTGGCTCAGATAAATATATAACTTATTACAACAAATTTTGATTTATGTGTACCGGTCTTTCTTCTTTTATAGCCTATGAAATCCTTAAAGGGCAAGATCATACTGTGTTCACTCTTATAATCTCAGTGACTAACATGGAGTCTATTAGACATTCAATGTTCATTTTATCAGTGGATGAATCAATCATTCATTCATAGAATGGCCATTCTGTACTGCTGCAAGAAAGATTTGCTCTTATCACTATTATTATTATTTATTTATTTATTTATATTTTGGCTGCACGTGGGATCTTCGTTGCGGCATGCGGGCTTCTCTCTAGTTGCGGCGTGCAGGTTTTCTCTTTCTAGTTATGGCGCGTGGGCTCCAGAGCGCATGGGCTCTGTAGTTTGTGGTACGCAGGCTCTCTAATTGAGGTGCATGGGCTCAGTAGTTGTGGCGCGCGGGCTTAGTTGCCCCTCGGCATGTGGGATCTTACTTCCCCAACCAGGGATCGAACCCGCATCCTCTGCATGGGAAGGTGGATTCTTTACCACCGGACCATTGGGGAAGTCCCTCTTATCACTATTATTAAAGCCACTGAAAGGACTGCTATCTCTTAGTCACGGCAGGGACCCTGAGAGATCACTAGGGTAAGTTCTCCCTGATCCTTCAATTTCAGGGCTGCTCAAGTCTCAGAGAATTTCTCCAACCTACCTACCTCCCTGGAATACTTATTGTTCAGTATTAGATAATGATTACTAAATTGTCCACCAGCTTTATTCTTGTGGAAATCCTTAATTTGTTGTCTCATTCTTTTCTCAATCCTCTTTCAATGCTTCTGTCAATTGGTCAGCAATTAGTGGTCACAAACAGGCAACCCCATTTGGCACATAGTACTAAATTCAAGGTTCTTATTTTTCTCCATATTGTTGGCAGGATCTGGAGGCAGGAAAGAAATTCAGGATGAGGACAAATAAGGACATATGAATTAGAGAAAGGAAAAGTTCACACGGCATCATTAGAAGGGAAGGGTGATAGGCTGTCTGCTAACAGTTCTAAGGAAAATGAAAAAGAGCATGCCTATAGGGAACATACTGCAATGGTTTCCACATTAAAAAAATATTTATTTACTTATTAATTTATTTGGCTGCATCAGGTCCTAGTGGCGGCATGCGGGCTTCTTTCTAGTTGTGGCGCGTGGGCTCTAGAGCATGCGGGTTTAGCCGCCCTGCAGCTTGTGGGATCTTAGTTCCCAGCCCAGGGATCGAACGCACGTCCCCTGCATTGGAAGGCGGATTCTCAACCACTGGACTACCAGGGAAGTCCTCACATTTTTTTCTGAGAATGAAAATCTTACTCATAAGCCTGTGGTAGAGATAGTGAGTCGTCTAATGCAATATTCATTCTTTGTAATAGAACCCTGAATTCATTTGGGACAGCAGCACGTGCAGCCAAGGGACATATTGCCAGTTTCCCTGGCAGTGTGGAGGCTATAACTAAGTACTGGCTAATAAGATATAAGTGGAAGTGACATGTGGGGCTTCAGCAAGCCTGTTTAACAGTGAAAATGTGTACTCTTTTTTAGATTTGTTTCCTTCTGGTTGTGTAGAATGCAGATATAATGACTGATTTCAAGCAGCCATTTTGGACTGTGAGGAAACATACTCAGGAATGGGAGAGTAAGACAGGAAAAGTCTGAATCCCTGACACTGAGATCCACCACACCTGCAGAGCCATAGCTGTGGAACCCATCAGGATTGCCTATCTCTAGACCTCTAGCATCAGAGAAATTAACTTCTGTCTTGTTTAAGCCATAGTTATTTTTGGTTTTCTGAATTTACTCCTAATTGATAAATTACTCCTGTCCTCAAGGATCTTAAGATCCAGAAGAAGAATATTTGGCACAATGTAAAGATTTAACAGAAAGATAGGTACACAATTCTGTGCACTTACTGGATTTATGAACAATTCAGCTGCAAGAAAGTAATCTAAAATATTATTTTAGACCAGGGAAACTAGCTAGTTAAAATCAAAATTATAAAATGTTTATGTGAACATGGAAACATGGAGACTGGTGTGGAAGAATGAATGAGGCTGTTAATATTGATTACACATGTTTGGATTTTCACTTCTTACAATGACCAAGTAATACTTTTGAGGCTTCAAAAATTAAAATAGAAAATATTTTAAACTAAAAGCAATAAATGATAAATATTTCTATGAGGGAAAACTATACTGATTTATCTATGTTGCTTTTTTGAATAGGGAATTCTATAAATCTGTTTTCAGGACATTGTATACCAGGATTCTCATCCCTGATCCACTAATAACTAGATGGGGAATCTTGGGGAAGTCATACTCTTTTGACCTTAGTAAAATGAGAATGTTAGTAAATGAATATTAAAGTTTCTTTCAGCACTAAAATTCTGTGAATTTAATCATACATTTGCTTCAGTGACTATCTTACTGCACCTCTCCAGTCTGATTTCTATGAATTCAAAGGTTGTTACAATGAGTTAGTAATGTAGTTCTTATGTGCCTATTTCTGAGGTGGAGTGACTAACAAATATAAATGCCATAGAAGAATAAGACAGATAACTCCAAATACCACCCTTCTCCTGTGTCTCCATAAAGGCCTTTCCATATGCATAACCTGGTATTTCCTAAGATGCGATACTTTTTTGGTTTCATGTCTGTTCCCCTATAGATTGTGAACCCCTGGGGATGGGGGTGGAGGCAAGAAATGCATCTTCCTGGTGCCAAGCACTGGCCTGAAATACAGCAGGTGATTTTGCTGAAGAGATGAGCGAGTGAAGGAAGATTTGTGTAAAAAGACGATGATCCTAAGAGAGAATGATAGCTAATCTTATGACTGGTAACTTGAAGTCTTGTCTCTTTTCTTTGTAATCCAGATTTTAATTAATTTGTGACATATTCATTAGTCAGAAAAACTTTAGAAATTCTTGATAATTTTTGCAAGCTTTATTGGCTTTTAGGTTGTTCCCAGATTAATATAGCTGTCAAGGAAAGAAGGGCGAGCTTCATGCTGGCTTGGATCAAATGCTATTGTTCTGTCTCTGGATTATGAACTGTACTCAGGGTACCTTCAGCCCATTCTGGGAGACTGGGCAAGAGGATGGGAGGACTGTCCCACAGCTCATCTCTGGGGGACTCTGGCGGTGAAACCCCACCTAAAGCCGTTGTCCTAGTGAGGCTAGGCCAGTGCCATCCATGAGAACTATGGGCTACCCCTCTCTCACTGTAGTCTTATACACCATCGGAATTAATGATATATGCTCTCCTCACACACCTTCCTGAGTAAAAGCAAATAAGTAAAGTAACAAAGGGCTCATGGCTTTAATCCCAATCACAGTGCTGTTTCCCTGCCCTTTTCCCCAGTGACTGTCTTTCTATTCCTGAGTGGGTCCAAGAGTAGCTACTACCTAAAAGCAGGTACAGAACACCCAGTCTTCCTTCTGAGGGCCCCTCTCCCCCCTGCTGTCTTAACAGGGGTGCCCTGAAATCAACATCATTGAACCCCTCATGCAGAACAACAGGTGGTCTGAATGTCATTTATATATGCCTTCCTCATGGAGACTTACATCAAATTGTGTTTCAAATAGAGATATTAGGAGTTAAAAAAGATCAGATCATTGAATACAATAAAAGTAAAATATCGGTATTAAAGAACATACCGCAGTACCCTGGGGTTCCGCATACTGTCTTCATGAGCACTTGATGTTCCACGATTTTAGAGAGCCCAAAATCAGCTGAGATAAGAAAAAAATTTAATGAAGTGAGTCATTTCTCAGCTTTTATATGATGACAGATTACTTTTTTGTTATTGAAAGTAAAACTTATTTATTTGTTTGTATTTGACGTTGGGGTGGATATAGATAGGGGCCAGTCACCTGGGACAGTAAACTAAAAAAAACTAAATAATAATTCATGCCTTGCTTTAAATTGGAAAAAAAATACCCCATGACTCCCAAATACATGTTATGCTCTTCTCTATAATTACTAGCTTTCAGTAAATAAGCTATTTCTTCTTGAAATAATAGTTGTGACAGATATATTTTGTCTAATATTAATTCTGAGATTTGAAACTAACTCTAAAGAACAGTATAGAATTATTGATATAATTCAGAACTTTTAATCCACTGGAAGAAATCAAAATAAAAAATTAGACTTTTGTAAATGTCAGTAAAATGAACAGAAATATCAAAGGTTTATTCTGCTTCAAAATAAGTAATTTTGTTCTCTAGTATATTTGACGGATAAGAATTTACTCTTGTATGAGGAACATATAACTTTGTGCAAAAATTCTTATTTATTTCTCAGAATGGTACCTAGATAAAACATTAACAAAAGTTGCTACCATTATGGTCTATTTACTGGGCTACATCCTTCTCACCCAGGAAACATAATGAAACAGTTCAAGGCCATTCTTCAAGAGAGACAGGTACAGAATTGATGCCATTTTAGACTTCAAAGATAAACCCACATTTCCATGGAGGTGCTGCTGATCCTTATCAGAAAAAGCAGCAGGAAGTCCTTCAGAAAGAAAGGCTCTCCTGTCTAAATTAGTATCTATCCATCCATTTAAAGAAATTTCTTGAAGGATAAAATCTTTGAAAGTGATGTTAAAGGAAATGGAAGCCTCCCTGCTGCCCACTGCCTTTCAGGAGTGATTATGAGAACAAGCTGGCTGCCCAGCACGACTTCAGTATTTTTTCTTTAGGTTCTTGCATTCATAAAGCACATTATGTTGTCTGAGCTCTTCCATGATATGTACAACTTAATTTTCAAAAGTGTTAACATTTATAAATGCAGTGAACTCATCAGATCAGCATTATAAAAGCGCCAAAAAAGCAATGCCCTTTAGAGGATTTAGTACAGATTCTACTAAGGAGATTTCACCTAAAATAAATTTTATAATTATTTTTGCAAACAAAGATTTGCTCTGTAAGGGACATGGAAAGTAAAATTTAATACATGTTTTTCTAAAATGATGATTTAATGATCTCTTTGGGTAGATCAGAACTTCCCAAACCATCTTTGTAGTTCTTCAGAGTGCTTACTGGGGGAAAAAAACCAAACCAAGGTTTCCAGAGTCAAATAAGGTTTGGAAAAAGCCTCACAGACACTAATTTAGATGTCACTCTACACATTAGCATTTTTAACTTTCTCAAAAGTCCTGCAGAAATAAAAATCTTGTTTAACTGTAAGTTGGCATTTCTTAACTTACTTGACCAAACTTAGCACCTCCACAAACCATTCCCCCCACCAAAGGGACCACTCAACTGAGGACCAGTGTTCTGTGGAGTGTACTTTGGGAAATACAGATCTCAATTTATCTCTGTTCATATAAACAAATGATTCAGAGCCCAAATTCACTGATATGTACTAAGCATTTTGTGTCAAAGTTCTTCATTACCTAAAATTAAGCTCCAACTAACTTGTGCAATAAGAAGTGTCATGTAATCTGTGATTTTCTACTATATAAACTTATCTACAAAATACAAGGTCACCTCCTGAAATCCCTGTCATTTCCAAGAGCTGTGATTCCTTTGTGTGTCCAGCAATGAAGCACCACCTTCTATGCACTAATTCAGGTAAATATTCCAGGAAAGAGCACAGACTTCCAAAACAATGCATTATTCCTTTACAGACACCAATATTTGAGGAAATTGAATGGAGGCAAAACTGGACAGAGCAATATTTACAAATTCCGTGGAATAAATTTCTTCTGCTTTAGGAAAAGGGATCATAAGACATCAGGAAACATACCAATTTTGAGTGGTGCATCTGGGGCTGGAGTTGCATAGAGAAGGTTCTCTGGTTTGAGATCACGATGGACAATCCCATTTTCATGTAGGTACTAAACAGGGAAAATAATTAAGTAACATTCATATAATTATATTTATGGTTCCAACATTTAATCTTTCCAGAATTATAATAATTTTTTACTAAGTTATGTGATTCAACAACACACATACTATGATTTAAAAATAAACACCATAAGGGAAAATGTGTTTTAAACTATATGTCATTTGAGAATAGCTTATACATATTTTCCTAAAAGTGAAATGCAATTTAAATTGTATAGAACCAACTGCCAGAAATAAAATATTTACTTCTCAGAGAATATTGGTTGCAGTTCTCATATGCATATTACCATATCAGCTCAAATTGGCTAATTATTATTATTATTATTATTTTTTGCGTACATGGGCCTCTCACTGTTGTGGCCTCTCCCATTGTGGAGCACAGGCTCCGGACGCGCAGGCTCAGCGGCCATGGCTCATGGGCCCAGCCGCTCCGCGGCATGTGGGATCTTCCCGGACCGGGGCATGAACCCGTGTCCCCTGCATCGGCAGGCGGACTCTCAACCACTGCGCCACCAGGGAAGCCCTTGGCTAATTATTATTATAATAAAGTCAAGGTGCTCTGTGTTGAATTTGTCTGATTTATTATCTGAAAAGCATAATTGTATGTGTCATCTTAGAAGTTCACAACCATAGCAAAGATTTCTTAATTATCATTTGAACAGACATTTAGATGTGAGTAATTATTATAGAGAACTACTCTTAATATGAAAAATATTGTTTAATGACAATGAATGCTCTCATAGACTCTTCTGAGGATTAGTATATCCAGCTATCAGTACAGAGTATTATACTTGAGATTATCTTAAAAATTACCTCTAACAACTCCATTCATTTTATTACATTTTAAATTATTTTGTAAATCATGTGTAATTAAACATGTAACATACTCTCATTGTGAATGTTAAAAGTTCTACCTGACCCTGCTTCTCTTCCAGGGGAAGCCTCAGGTCCTCTCCAAAAGCAATCATTCATCAGTTTGAAATGGTCTGAACTTTTTTCTATGCATTTACAAATATGAGTATATGTATACAAAGAAATATCCCTGATTTTTCCATTTTCTTACATCAATGTATCATTAATAAAAGTTTTTACACTGATCTTTTTTTCACTTAACATGTCTTTGAAATCTTTCCCACATGTCACCACAGCTTATTTTATTTAATCCTTGCATCCAGTTTTTGTTTGATGTCCATCACTTTTTATTTTGCTATTCCCATTTTGATGGACATTCAAGTTTTTAAAAATTACAAATAATGCATTAATAAACCGTCAGTACTTGGATATTTGAGTATTTTTGCTGGTGTTTCTCTAGGACAGATACCTGGAAGCAGGTCTGGTGGGGTTAAAAGGTATATAGACTTTTAATTTTAATATATACTGCAAAATCACTTTCCTAAAAGACTCCATCAGTATTTACTCACATAAACATTGTAAGTGTATATGTTTTCCTAATATCTTTACAAAGTTTATATTTTTAACTTTTGCTGAGCTGGAGTATAAAAATTATACCTTAAGTTTTGTTTGTCTTTCTCTGTTTACTGGTATAGTCTAGCTTCTTTTCGTACCTTTACTGGTTTTCCTTTTCATAAAATGCCCATTCAAATCCTTTGCCTATCTTTCTGTTGGGTTAAGAGAAAAAGCTGCCAGGGTGCTGTAGTTTTTCTCCTTTCCAATCTCATAGGGGAAGGGAGGAAGTCCTTCTTTCTTTCTACTCAAGCCAAGTAAGAGGGGATAAACAGCTTCAAGGTCACTTGACATGTGTCACTTAGTGATTTGGGGAAATAGGGACTGATACCTGGCTCACTCATGAAAAACTGGAAAATGCTTGGAGCAGGTGATTGAGGAGAGAGGGTCTCAGTGAGATTCAGCTGCCCTCAAATAATAGCTGGACAAAGAAGCACATTTCTCATGGGCCCAGTGTGGACTGTGCAGAAGGGAATCAGACACTAGTCTCCCAGAAGAGGCCCCTTTGCTGGAGTGTTTCCTGCTGGGATGATGCCACCTCATCTCAGCATCACAGCAAGCAGAACATGAGGGAGGTGAGAGTAGGCAGCTGAAGGGCCACTCAGATCACCTGGAGTGAGAGAACTGTCCTGCAATGAGTCTCTGTAGAGCTATCAATGGTGTCTCATAGGGAAAGAACAACAGGCATTTGTAACCTGCCACACCCATAGATCACTGGTGCCAGCCCAGAACTGTGCCCATCTGGTAAGACCAAGTCTTAACCCTCCATCTCCTAACCCACTCACTCTTCATCATCGCCTTCACATCCCAACCCTGGAAGGACCACAATCAGCATCTAGCTTGTTGAAAAAGAGCAAGAAAAAAAGAAGAAACTAACAAGAATTCCTACCCCCTATGTTTATAAATTACAGATCCCAAGGTGGGGAAGGGAAGAAGTTTAAAACTGGATGAGTCTTAAATTTTGGTCTTGTCATGAAAAGATGCTCAACATTGCTAATTATTAGAGAAATGCAAATCAAAACTACCATGAGGTGCCACCTCACACCAGTCAGAATGGCCATCATTAAAAAGTCTACAAATAACAAATGCTGGAGAGAGTGTGGAGAGAAGGGAACCCTCCTACACTGTTGGTGGGAATGTTAAGTTGGTACAGCCTCTATGGAAAACAGTATGAAGGTTCCTCAAAAAACTAAAAATAGAATTACCATATGATCTGCAATCTATTCCTGGGCATATATCTGGACAAAACTATAATTCAAAAAGATACATGTACCCCTACGTTCATAGCAGTACTATTCACAATAGCCAAGGCATGGAGACAGCCTAAAGGTCCATCGACAGAGGAATGGATAAAGAAGATATGGTACATATATACAATGGAATACTACTCAGCCATAAAAAAGAACGGAATAATGCCATTTGCAGCAACATGGATGCTACTAGAGATTATCATACTAAGTGAAGTAATTCAGAAAGAGAAATACAAATACCATATGATATCACTTATATGTAGAATCTAAAATATGACACAAGTGAACTTATCTGTGAAACAGGAACAGACTCACAGACATAGAGAACAGACTTGTAGTTGCCAAGGCAGGGGTTGGGGAGAGATGGACTGGGAATTTGGGCTTAGCAAATGCAAACTATTACATATAGAATGGATAAACAACAAGGTCCTACTGTATAGCACAGGGAACTATATTCAATATCCTGAGATAAACAATAATGGAAAAGAATATAAAAAAGAATGTATATATGTATAACTGAATCACTTTGCTGGACAGCAGAAACACAACATTATAAATCAACTATACTTTAATAAAAAAAGTAAAAAATAAAATTTTGGTCTTTTCCTTACCCAAGAGGGACAAGAAAAACTATGGGCATGGCCTGAAATTTTATTCATTGAGGAGAAGAATGGATTCACAGGGTTAATGTGTCAGGACAACAGTGAGAAAAACATAAAGTTGCTTTTGTTCATGTCTTACCAGGTCTAGCTCCCTCTTTATACTAGATCATTATCAGGTAGATAATAATACCATTCATGTCCTAAGCACTTACTATATTCCAAGCACTATTATAAACACCTTAGATCTCTTAGTTTATTTAATCTTAGCAGCAGCTCTGTGATGTAAATCATATAATTCTTGTTCAAGAAGTGAGAAAATTGAGGCATAGAGAGGCTAAGAGATCTGTACAATGTCACAACTAGAGATTGTGGTGTCAAGATTCAGACCTGGGCATCTGGCAGCAGAGTCCATACCTTTGCCCATGTCATGATTCCCAAGCAGGTGCTCAAGAAATACTTATTTCTTGATTTATAGGGTGGGGATGAGAGGAAAATAAAAATGAAGGAGAAGAGGGGAGAATAATGGAAGAGAGGGAAGGTAATAAGAGAGTGGGAGGAGATACGAGAGAATGACAGAGGACCCCACTCAGCCTCGAATGATACCGTGGAAAAAACCACCATATCCCTAAGGAGGAAGATACTATATCTCGTATATGCAGCGTTTGAAAGGCAGAGATGTGAGTATCTCATATAATAGCTTTGGAGCATACCTAAGAATTGCATAGTTTGGGATCAATAGAAAATATTGATTTTCCTCCCTAATCTAACTCAATTTAGAAGCTCCACTGCTTTGGGAAGAAAATGACACTGAAAATAGCAACACAATAACAACAGCAAATGAGATGACTGACAAGTGTTGGTTTAGCAAGTACTAATTATGTAAAGATTCTCATTAAATGTTGTTCTGGCTTTCTTAAACAGAAATGGTGGTCATGTGTTCTAAGTCCAAATCTAAAGAAAGCAAGACAAAACAAACAAAAACAAAACACCATTTGGCACTCCATAAAGGAGAACTAGACCAGATAACAGAAGAAAAGTTTCAGAGAAAATAATAGATTATTAAAAGTCATAATATAATCATGTGCACATATGGGAGGAGGCATTTAAGTGTATTTTATTGGCAAAATGGCAATATTATTTTTGCTTAGACCCACTGATTGCCTTTCATCACTAGTTAGTATTTTTGACTTCTATGTTATCTCAAGTCAGGAAGCCAGGAAGAAGGAAAACATGGAGTATATGATTTTTTGTCTTCCCCAAGGAGATACAATCATTAGAAGCAGCAACACTTCCAGAGCACCAATTCTCAAACTTTTTGGTCTCAGGACTTCTAGAAAGTTAAAAAAAATATATTAAGAACCTCAAAGAGCTCTTGTTTATGTGAGTTATGCCTAACATTTAGTTACTGTGTAAGTAGTTAAAACTGAGAAATTTAGAAATCACTTATTAATTTATTTAAAAATAAAACAATAAACTCATGATGTTAACATATACATTTTAAAACATAAATAACTATTTTCTAAGACAAAAAATTAGAGAGTACTATGCCATTGTTTTAAAGTTTTACAAATTTCTTTAATGTCTGGTTTAATGGAAAACAGCTGGATTCTCATATCTGCTGCATTCTCTATTGTAAAATCACATATCATGTAGACTCTGGAAAATTCCACGGTACTTTGATAAGTAAGGAGAAATGCTTTCATATTATGATGAAATAGTTTTGACCTCACAGACCCTGAAAGGGGTCTCAGGGACCCTCCAGGAATCCCTAAAATATACTTTGAAAACTTGTCTTACAGCATCTGAAGACATAAAAAGAGTAGTTTTTAAGAGCTGAATAATAGGCACACTTCCCCTTATTTTCAAAATAGGTTTTAAATAAAATACATAATCTCATCAAATGCTAATCTTATTTTGACACGTTGAGATCACTGCACATGGAGAAGTGAAGAAGAAAACGATATTAAGGGGAAAAATGCTCCTCAAAATTGGGTACTCATAGGAAAATGTGTAAAGACATTTTATATCATATGAATGATATAGAACTGATTAAGGAATATCTAATCACAGAGAAATAGACCTTATCAAAGTATTGTCATTTTAGCTACAGATTATGGGGATTCAACATAAGTAGACAAAAGGATTAGAAATACTAAGAAATGAGATTATTGGATATTCTAGAATAAACCAAGTGTTAAAAGTGATCTTAATTAAAGTAAATTGAGGAAAAGCAAGGAAACAGGTTGAAAACCTAAACATCAGTTTGGGAAAAGGTCTATAAAATCTTCTATATGAATCCAACAATTTAATAGGGAGAAATAATAAATAATAAATAAATAATAAATAATAAATCTGACAACAATTGTAGCAGCTAATTACTAAAGGTTATCTTGACTAATGGTAACCTTTAATAAAGAAATTGGAAGAGCAAACAACCAGGTGTGTATGAATTTAATTAAAACTTTGTGCAATAAAAAGAAGGAGAAGGAGGAGGAAAAGAAAGCGTCAGAGGCAGAGAAGCACAACTAATTTACTGGCTCAATTTTTGCAAAGTGCATTCTCTTTTTAGGGAAAAAAAGCATTAAATGACAAGTAGAATTCTATCTGCAGACTAATCAAGATAGGAAACAAATACTTTTTAAGGATTTTATAATAATAAATTTAACGTTTTGGTGCCAAAGGCATATCTTTGCCGAGTTCTGTTTCAATATTATGCTCTTGGTTTTGATCAAGGGTTGATATAAGAAATAAAGCATAATAAGGTTTTGTGGTATTGTTTTTGAAATGGTTATTAAAGAAAAACATTATGAGAGCTGCTTTGGGGCAATTTACCCCAAGTATACCGTTTATTACCTGTGCGACCTTAAACAATTTGCCCACCCTCTAAATCTCAGTTTTCTCATCTGCAAGGTCCACTTTGCAGGCTGTAGTGAGAATCGGAGATGGGGCATGGAAGCCCTTAGCACGTAGTAGATATTCTACTTTATAAACAGTAGTTATTAGGACTCTACCATTGTTGTTTCACATCTCTTACAGAATAAATTACATTTAGAAATCCTTTGAGATTTGGAAAACTTGCTCTTTTCTGAAGTATCAAAGGATACTTTGATCAGAAAATACTTGCTTTTTATTTCATCACATTTTCTTCTTTTGTCTTGGCTGCCAAAAAACTCAGTGAGAAAAAGGTTTCAATTACAATAACTAGCCTAATTTGGATTATTTACTTCTCCCTCTCCCTGCTTTTTTAAAAATTCTTTTTTCCACTTTAATAGCTTTATTTTGTATGCATTTTTCATTTAATTTGCCACAACTTCTCTTCCCAAGAAGATGCAATATAAAGTACAGAGAGATAGGATGTGTTATATATTAGTCTTCCCCTTCGAAACAGGTCTAAGTAAAACGAACACTGAAATTGCTATATATATGTTCATAGTTTATGGTAAGAATGTTTAGAAGTTAGAAAAGGAACGAAGTTTGTGTCAATTAGGATTTGAAACATTCTTACTATGTTTTCCCCAATTGTAAAACAAAGGATTTCTGTGATATACAGTATCTGTCATTGATAAAGAGCTGCATTTCAAAGCGTGTTGTTTTGCTTATGCTCCATTCTCCTGGATCTTTGGTGGTTCTTCAGGAGCTATCCCTGGATGCAGCTTTGGATCCTATCCCATGGCCCCTCTCTACTCAGAGGCATTGCCCCATCAGTACTGCCTTTTTTCCACCTCTCTCCTGCTATTCCCTCTTTCATCATAGAAATATCACCAGACTAGGGCAGCCCTCCTCATCCTCAGTACTCGACTATAATGTCAATCCTCAGGGAGGTTGTACCTGCCCTTCCAAATTAACATGTTCTCTTATATGCACACTCATATGTCCTCTCATTGATGCTTCCTATTTTTCTTTATAGCATATCTGTTTCTTTGCAAGCTTTATGTTAAGGATGTCTCCCTCACTAGACTGAAAACTCCATGAAGACAAGGAAATTTTTCCCTGGTTCCTCAGGTACCGAGTTTCCTCTACAATGCCTTCACTAAACATGCACTCAATAAATACTTTTGAATGATCAATAAATAAAATTTCCTATAGACATGTATGTTATTCTACTTTTTAGTCACTAACTTGTAGTTACATATTCAAGAATGATGGTAATCTGTACCTTTTATTCATTTGCCATTATTAATGTCAGAAGTTTAAATTCTTGTGCTTACACTGTAGTGATTCCACAGCAACATTGCTCCAATACATTTAGCTGAAGTAAGGCTCAGCGTTTATGTTTGTGAAACATATACCATACTTACTGGATAATAATACTTAAGTCACCTCAGAGGTGCTCAGTGAGTATCAGTTAGATAGATGAGCTTTGCAGCATCACTTTGAGAAAAGCCAAAATCCAATAAGAATATTTTAACTGTAAGAGCATGCAGAAAGGGGCTTCCCTGGTGGCACAGTGGTTAAGAATCTGCCTGCCAATGCAGGGGACACGGGTTTGAGCCCTGGTCTGGGAAGATCCCACATGCCGCGGAGCAACGAAGCCCATGCGCCACAACTACTGAGCCTGAGCTCTAGAACCTGCGAGCCACAACTTCTGAAGCCCGTGCACCCAGAGCCCATGCTCTGCAACAAGGGACGCCACCGCAATGAGAAGCCTGCGCACCACAACGAAGAGTAGCCCCCACTCCATGCAACTAAAGAAAGCCCACGAGCAGCAATGCAACGCAGACAAAAAAAAAAAAAAAATCAGGCAAAAGGGTTTCATCTACAAAATGACATTTTGAATAATTACATTATTTTTTTTTCTTCTGTAGCAGCATTAAGTTGATAGTTATGGCTGAATTAATTTCTTCACATCCTTTGAAGTTGATCTGAATATTCAATACAACATAAGCATCAGGGGAGTTTGGGGAAAGACACTTGAAAATTCACCTGTTAGTTTTCTCTTCAGTTTTCTTCATGTCTAAAACATTCATAAATTGTATGGGGCATTGTAATAAAATGGAACTGAGTTGTCCAGCCATAATAACTCATTAGCAAAGAGTGACCAAGCCAAAAGGCCTCCGTTTGTAAATGAAAGAGCCGCACTGGACTCCAGTAGTGAGCCTGAAGAGGACTGGGCCCACTGCTGTCCCTGCAGTAAGGTTGCTACATGAGCACCATTATTTAGATTATGGGTGTGGCTTGAAGTGTCTGGATAAAGCAAAGCTTTGCTGGAAAATGCTTGCTGGAGTGGCAATGTCATGGGGAAAGAGAGTAGGATGTTTTACAGAGAGGATAATTATGAATGTCACTGGGTAGGGAAACCTGTGGTGTCAGTTTAGAGTAGTTGATAGGTGAAGAGGTCAGGAAGAACAGTCAGACTCTAATTCTTGTTTCTGATTTTGGTACAAGTCTCCTGGTGTACAAAGTCAGAGTGGGGCAACATGGGTGCTTGCAACAGGTTGGAAATTCATTTTTCTATTTATATATGTGTACGTCATAAAAGTCTATTAAGTACATATTTCTAAGAATGGTCTATTTACTAGTGGTGGAAATATCATTTTACCTAAAATATTTTCCTTAGATTCAATCCATGGGTACAAAGGGACTAACAGGTGGAGCACAGAGGGTTTAGGGCAGTGAAGATGCTCTGTATGGTGCTATAATAATGGATATGTGCCATTATACATTTGTCTAAACCTACAGAATGTAGAACACTGAGAGTGAACTGCAATGTAAACTATGGACTTTGAGTGATTATGATGTGTCAATTTAGGTTCATCAGTTGTAACAAATGTACGATTCTGGTGGGGGATGTTGATAACGGGGAGGCTGTGCATCTGTGGGGGTAGGGAGCATACGGGAATTCTCTGTACTTTCACCTCAGTTTTGCTGTGAACCTAAACCTGCTCTAAAAAATAAAATCTTTTTTAAAAAAGTACTTCAAGTTTTGTTGATTCTTTTAGATTTTCTAAATAGACAATCATGTCATCTATGAACAAAGATGGTTTCTTCCTTGCTTTCCAATCTACATATGTTTTATTTCCACTTCTTGTCTTATTGCATTAGCTAGAACTTTCAGTGCAATGCTGAGTCGGGACATCTTTGACTTGTCCCTAATCTTAGAGGGAAAGCTTTGAGTTTCTCACCATTAAGCATGATGTTATCTGTGAGTTTTCTGTAGATATCCTTTATCAAGTTGAAGAACTTCCCTCCTATTCCTAGTTTTCAGGGAGTTTTTATCAAGAATGGGTATTGGATTTTGTCAAATTTTTTTTCTGCTCCTGTTAATATGATTTAGCCTGTTGATGTAATGGAGTACGTTAATTGATTTTCAAATGTTGAATCAGGCTTGCATACCTAGAATAAATCCCACTTTTTCTTGGTGTATAATTCTTTTTATACATTGTTAGATTTAATTTGCTAATATTTTGTTGAGGATTTTTGCATCTACATTCATAAGAGGCATTGGTTTGCAGTTTTCTTTTCTTGTAGTGTCTGTCTGGTTTTGGTGTTAGGGTAATGTGGGCCTCATAGAATGAGTTAGGAAGTATTTCCTTTGATTCTATCCTCTGAAAGATATTGTAGAGAATTGGTAAAAATTTCTTCCTTAAATGTTAGGTAGAATTTACCAGTGAGCCCAAATGGGCATGGTGCTTTCTCTTTTGGAAGGTTACTAATTATTTATCCAATTTCTTTAATAGATATGGGTCCATTCAGATTGTTTACTTCTTGCTTGAGTTTTGGCAAATTGTGTCTTTCAAGGAATTGGTCCTTTTCATCTAGGTTATCAACTTTGCTGGCATAGTATTTTTTAGTATCCTTTTAATGCTGATGGCTCTGTGGTGATGTCCCGACTTTCATTTCTGATATTAGTAATTTGTGTCCCCAGTCTCTTATTATTTTTTTTAGTTATCCTGGCTAGAGGCTATTGATTTCATTACTCTTTTCAAAGAACCAGTTTTTGGTTTCATTGATTTTTTTTTCCTACTGATTTCCTCTTTTCAATTTCACTGATTTCTGCTCTAATTCTTATTTCTTCTTTTTACTCTAAATTAGAATACATAAAAGTAATTTGTTATGGATTTTCAAGTACTTCATATATGAATATAAGATTTTTTTTGGTAATTTCGGTAATTCAGGGTTTACAAATACAAAAAGTTTTATCATTCCATTAAACACCACATTCTTTAAATTGCTGGTATTGTCAATTCAGGTTAAATGACATTGTATTTATTTAATGTTTTTAATTGTTAAATGACATTTCTTTAGAATTCACATGATGAGGCTCAGTGTTAAAATTCCTGAAGTGATATTAAGGTAGAAATCTAATATCAAAACCAAAATCAAATCAATGCATCTCCAGAACTTTTTTTTTTTTAGATTCCATATATATGTGTTAGCATAAGGTATTTGTTTTTCTCTTTCTGACTTACTTCACTCTGTATGACAGACTCTAGGTGCATCCACTTCACTACAAATAACTCAATTCGTTTCTTTTTATGGCTGAGTAATACTCCATTGTATATATGTGCCACATCTTCTTTATCCATTTATCTGTTGATAGACACTTAGGTTGCTTCCATATCCTGGCTATTGTGAATAGAGCTGCAATGAACATTGTGGTACATGACTCTTTGAATTATGGTTTTCTCAGGGTGTATCAATACACTGCATCTCAAAACCAAAATCAAATAAATGCATCTCAATTTCCATTCCATGAAAATTCCATGTGAATATAAATGTGGTTTCTGGTACTCATGGAGAATAAGATTTTAATCATATGCAAATATAATAAGCTATTTAATAAACTCTACAATGCAAAAAGAATCATATTTGTACTGTGTTGGTTATATTGTCATAACAAACCATGCTAATTCCTTTTAGCCTACCCATCATTCCCGATATTTAAGAAAAGTTGGATGTATGAATGAAGAAAGTTCTGAATTCAGCCAAGCTGAGCTCTCTTAGTCTATCTATTGTTTGACTTAACTTTGAGGAAAACAAGGATTATCTACAAAATGTCAAAGGAGGAGCAGGTAGATGCTTTCATTTTGAAAACATAGGGCACTGCTATTTGAGAGTCAGCCTCATCATCAGCATGCCTGGTAAGACCAGTCTGAATAATCAGCCCATGAGTGCTGCACTAATATTTATGACCCCCTAAAACTTGTGTTAAAGGGCAACTACTTGTGAAGAAATACAGTAATTACATGGACACTGAATTTGGCTACGACGAATTTAAGTCTCCTCTCCAATTTCTTACTATTGACTCACATCAAGGGATGTTCAACTTTTGACACTACCATCATTCTGGATATAGACAAAGTGACAGAGCTGATTGCATGTGCAAGAGTTACATCTGTGGAGCTATCATTATTCCCACCTACTCTTGTCCAAAAAAGAATGAAATATGCATTTGCACATATTCCTAATTTGTTTGAGACAGACTTAATTTTTTAATTAAGCATGTAAAGTGCTTCTCTCTCATTATCTCAAATAAGCAGTTTTCAAGAACTGAATCCAAGAGTAAGAAAGCAAAGGCAAACATAAACAGGCACACCTGCTGCAATGCACCTGTGTCTTTTAAAAAGGTATGACTCCCCCCCCACCGCCAGCTATGTGATCTTTAAAAGAGATGTATCTCACTTGTCACATTTGAGTGTTAGCCCTTGAACTCCTTCCATGCTTAGGCCTCTCTGTCTGCTCATCTGTGTCTCTGGCTTTGGGCCCAACATCGTCTATAACATAATATGGTAGAAGAAGGCAGATGGCAGAGGGATTAAGAGCATAAACTCTGAAGTCAAGTTTTATTTTGTGTTCTAATCTTGATTCTGCCACAAACCAGCTATGTGATCTTAAAAAAGTTACCTAACCTTTCTGAATCTCAGTTTCCTTATCTGTGAAATTAATGTAAAGAGACTGATAGCCTTTGAAGATTAAGTGAAATAATTTACATAAAGCTTTTAGCAAAAGCTTGGTCCACAATAAGTGCTTGATAACACATGGTAGTGATGGCTGGTACTATTACTATTGAGATAGTTATTATTAGGTCTTAGTCACATGTGTTCAACTGTATATTCCTCTCAAGATTCTTTCTTCTTTCAGTTTTCTAGCAGAGTAGAGCATAAGCATTTAGTTCCTTCACTAAATGGCCCATTATATATAAATAGAAGGTATGATTGATGTGAATCAGTGTTAACAAGGCTCTTCCTCAGTGAAATTCCACTAACAATAAGATGGCATTTCTGGAATTCTGCAGGATCAAGAGCCATTAAGACTTGAGTGTGGCTAAGCTTCTGTAACAATAATTTCACAGGCAAAAGTCAGGATGGTAATTTAAGAGTTAGATACTGGGGTTCTAGATAGGTTCCAACATTCAACGGAACATTTCAAAGAATAAATCACACAGATAGTCAGAACCTATGGCACGTTCAACATATTATTCATAGAAATCTAAGTGTTTTAAGGTTAAATTTTGAGAAGTAGAATCCAAGAGTAGAATGCAAAGTGTATGTGTGAGAAATTATGTTTTTCAACATGGATTTTCCTCTATATCTATCATCATGTGAAGTGCTACAAAATTAGATATCTTTTCCAAAACACAGATAAATACGCTATGTATATTTATTTAGATTTTAAGACATTATATTCCATGAAATGTGCTCTCCTGTAGAGCTGGGTTAGCATTATCATTTTTGAAAGTAATGTGATTTAAGTGTCTTGAATTATTAAATGTGTTTGAAGTCCTATTATCTTTTAAAAATCAGATGATCTTGAAGTTATTTTTGTTTTTAAGTGCTACTGGTAAAGTTGCTTTTCATAAGAGTTTTATGGGCAAATAAATATCTATGAATCAATAAATTAATCAATAAGAAAAAAATAAAAAGTAAAAATGAAGGATACGAGGCCAGTTCTAAAATATTCCCCACACTCAAAATGCTGGTATCCTAAACAAGTTTTTGTAAATAACTGGATTCAAGTCAATGAATATATATTGTACCTGTTTGTGCCATGAATACAAAGGCATATGTGGGGTGTGGGGAAAGGTGGTAAAGGGCAGAGGAAAAGGATGACAGACACAGATAAATAAGTCATTATTCCTGCCTATTCCAGGAGACAGGACCATGTACAGCTAACCATAATACAGTGTGGTTAGTGCTGTATTACAGTGGTAGAAAACGCCATGAGAGTGCAGGGAAGAAAGTAGATTTGTTAAAATTCTAAATTTATATCTCTCAGGAAGAGAAAAGCACAGAAAATTATCAAAAGCCTACAAGACTGTTTAACTTAATGGACTTCTGTACAGATTGAAACTTAAAAGACCCAGAATCCCAAAGGCCAATAAGGAAGACTTGCACAGATGACTGGCAATGTGGTCAAGCCTAGACTGGGAGTTTTAACAGCTTTGGTTCCACTGTTTGAACAGCCTCTCAAAGTTTGTTTGTGCACAACTGTAAAATGGGGGAAATGCTATTGCTGCTTTCCGAATAGGAAAAGAGCTGTGAAAACTGACACGTACCTGCTTAAGTAATTGAACTTCAAGGATAAAGAAGGGATTCATAGACCTCTAAGCAGAAAAAAGCAGATCATCTCTAAGAAGGGAAGTATCAAGTTGATGTCAGATTTCTGCAAGACAGCTTTCAGTGCCAGGAGATTACAGACGAATGGGTACAGACTGCTGAGGTTAGGACCAAGTGTTCCACAAATGTTACAAAATGTCCTGCAAATTTAAAGTGACCATAAAAGTCATGGAAGAACTTGGGGAATATATTGTTGCTATACCCTTCTGGGAACAGAAAAAACAAACAAACCCAAAGCAAAACAAATAAACAAAAACCCCTCAGCTAGTTGAATAAATCCAGCCAATTAAGAAATAAAGAGAAAAAACTGTGGTAAAGGGCTGGTAATGGGCATCAAGTCCATTTAAAGGTAGAACCCAAACAAGTAAGATGCGGATTATAAATGATGTAAACCTTACCGGTATAAAACAGAGATATGACAAGAGAGAATTTGAAGGCGGACGTCAATGGAAGGAAGTGAATGTATATTAATTTCCTTATTTTTCCCAATGGAGAGAAAATATATAGTGCCTAAGTTTAATAAAATATAAAATAGAGGTTGAACGATATTGTTTAAAGTTATAAAAGGAACCACCAGAGAACTAAAAATATAAATGCACACACAAGTTCACTAAAATAACAAACAATAATAATATTTCCATGTAAAGAGCTATCAAACAAACAAATGTGGATTAAACTAACAAAGACGGATCAATAGTAAGTGTGGGTTAAAGAGCTATTAAACTAAGAAAAGGACAAGAACAAAACAAAATGACCGCAAAAGTATTTTAAGAGTAATTACATGAGATTTTAAGTATATATAGAGAAAGAAAGAAAGAGAGGGAGAGAAAACATGATAGGACTTCTTAAGAAAGATATAAAAAATATAAAATCTTAGAACTGATGGAAAAAAACCTTACAAATTTGACCCCTACGATAAAATTATGCAAGACAACATAAACAAAGCAAAACTAGGAGAAAACATTTACTCTACTATCCATCTGTCTATATGATATGGATTATACATAAAGATATATATAAGATTATACATATATGATCAAGATTAATATTTGAATATATAGAGAGCTCCTACATACCAAGAGAAAAACACATAAAAACACATATAAATCACCGAAAAACAGAGCAAAGAATAGAGAAAAGAATATAATGATGAGGATTGGTCAGATGCACATGCTGTTAAAGAGGAAGATTCCAACTATTAGCAATATTGTAGATTGGTAAAGCCTTGAAATTTAGCCACATCCATGAAAGAATGTAAAATGAATATATTAATTGTCTAACAGAAGCCACTTCTTGGAATGTATCTTAAGGAAATATTTTCACTTGTGCATAATATGCCTCAAGGATATTTATTACTATATTATGTATAATTTTTAAAATTGGAAAAAAGTTTAATAACCATGTAGGAACTGGATAAATTACAGAGCTCACAGTATGAAAAACCACATAGCAACTAAAAGAATGAAAAAGATCCATATGTATTAAAATATTGTAGACAGAATTATGGTCCCAAAGAAGACTCCATTCTCCAATTCTGGGACTGTGAACATGCCAGGTAACATGGCAAAGAGACTTTGCATATGTAGTTAGGATTACGAATTACTGTTGCCTTAAAATACAGAGATTATCCTGGATTATCCAGATGGGCCCAATGTAACTGTATGAGCCTTTAAAAGCAGAAGAGGAAGACAGAAGAGTCAGTGAAATAGATTCAAAGCATCAGAAGGATTTGATGTGCCATTGCAGGTGAGAAGATGGAGAAGGCCAAGTATCAAGGCAACTACAAGGAACTGAATTCCTCCAAGGAACTGAATGAGCTTGGAAGCGGATTTTTCTCCAGAGCCTCCAGAGAGAAGTGCAGCCCTCATGATGCCTTAATTTTGGAATTGTGAGAATCTAGTCATGCCATGCCTAACTTTTGACCTACAAAATTGTAAGATAATATATAGTGTTATTTTAAGTGTTCAAGTTTGTGGTAATTTGTGATGCAGCAATAGAAAACTAATACATAAATGGAAAAAATTTCCAAGGCATATTGTTAAGCAAAAAAATAAGTTAGAGAGAAACAAAAAAACAAATGTATGTAAGTATATTGCTTTTTTTTTTTTTGTGCCAAGATGCCACACATAGCCTCAGCCACATGCCATCATTCCTCCTTTTTGATCACTGATCTGTGTTTCAGCTTCTTTTCTAAGATATGGCAAATAGTTTTGAAAACCTCTGAAAATACTTGTTGTGGTTAATACTCTGAAGTAGCAGAATTGATTTCCTAACATATGAAAAAAAAAAAAAAAAACCTCCAGGAGAGAATAATAGAAGAGCATGAGAACACAAATTAAGTGCTACACATTAAAAAACAAACCAAAATACTTGTCAGTGAATGAGTCTTTGAAAGGCCTGAAAACCAATGACATTCACGTTTATCCTTGAATGTTGAACTTTGGATTCCTAATTTACTTTCCCATAGAATCCACATTTCGAGTTGATTAGAGCGGATACATTATGTTAGAAAACGAATGCATCACACCTTGATTGGTAAGAGTAGGTTGGTCTGGGTGTAATAGGCAGAATTCTATGAATGATCCCTATGTGAACTTAGCTCTTATATTAAATGCTCTCCCTTCTGAGTGTGGGTGGAATCTACGAATAGATAAGGCAGCACTCCTAGGATTATATTAATTTACATGACAATAAGGAGGTTATTCAGACAGGTTTAATCAAATCAAATGTACCCTTGAAAAGCAGAGTTTTCTCTGGCTGGCAGCAGAAAAGGAAGTCAGGGATTTGAAACAATTTAGCTTTGAAGTTGGAGGGAGGCATATGCCAAGGAATGAGGCAGTCCTTAGGAGCTGAAAGCAGTCCCTGGCTGACAAGCAGTGAGGGAACGGGGATGTTGGTCACACAACCACATGGATGTGAATTTGGCAAAGGAGCTTGGAAGCTCAATGAGTTTGGAAGCAGATTCTTTCCTAGAATTTCCAGATAATTACCTGGGACAACTAACAGCTTAGTTTCCACTTTGTGAGACACTAAGCAGAGAACCCAGTAGAGCCCCCTGGACTTAGACCTACAGATCTGAGAGATAATTAGCTGTTCTGAATTGCTAAATTTGTGGTAATTTGTTAGAAATACAAAATGAATACACTGGGTATTTTGCAGTTAGCAAATGGTAAACTAAAGAACATAAACTCTTGGCACACACATGCCATGTGCTCTCTTATTGAGTGTATAGTGTTAGGGTCTAAATATATGCTCAATAAATAGTTTTAGTTGTTTGGTTAGGTGGTGAGTAAATGCATGAATGAATAAATAAATGAACAAATGAATGAAGCAATAAACAATCTTTGGTCAGTCAAGTCATCCAACAAATATTTATGGAATGCCCAATATATACCATGAACCATTCTGAGTGCAGGATATAGTAGAAAGAGGTTCAAAACACCCGGTAATTTATATTCTAGTTTCAAACAAGAGCTCAAAATTCTCTGGCCTAGAGCTTCTCATGTTGGTGAAACAGAAGGTCATTGGAATGCTGTGAATGAAGGCCCATGGAAAGAGGATCATGAGGTCAGCAGAAGGCCTTTCCAGGCAGGACTCTGAGGGCCGTGCATAGAGGGTGGCTGTGATGGGGAGACACTGGAGGGTTAAGGGGGGAAATGGTGTGATATGATGTATGATTTTATCTTAAAAATCAAGATGGATCCTAAACATCCAAAGAAAGTCTTTTAAGTAACACAAAATAAATCTGAAGAAAATTGATCACTACAGAGATGCCAATGCAATAATCTCCAACTTGCAGGTCTGCTGTATCAAAATTAGAGCTGAAAGTTATACAGTGCACCCCCCACCTCTTATTTGCAGGGGATACATTCCAATATTCCCAGCAGATGCCTGAAACCGTAAATAGTACTGAACCCTATATATACTCTGCTTTTACTATACATACGTATTTGTGATAAAATTTAATGTACAAATTAGGCAAAGTAAGAGATTAATAACAATACCTAACAATAAAATAGGATAATTATAACAATATACTGTAATAAAAGTTATGTGAACGTGGTGTCTATCTCTCTCTCATATCTTTTTTTTTTTTTTTTTTGGTGTGTAGAAACTCTATTCTGTTTCTTTAATCACTTTACCTCTCTCAAAATATCTTGTTGTAAAAATTTAATGCCTTTTCCATCTTAAGCATTTATCATGCACTGCGGCCATAACTTCTGCAGTTTCAGGGGTTACAGCAAAACTAGCATGGATTTCTTTTTCCTTCTTCACAATTTCATGCATAGAAGATTCATTCTTACCATAGATCTTAGTAGATCTTACTAACCTCAGCACATGATTTTTTTTTTTCTTATTAACCCAAGAACCTTTCACTTTTCACTTAAAGGAGGCACTTTTTGGCTCTCTTTGGCATATCCGAATTGCCAGTAACACTACTCTTGTGCTTTAAAGGGGGCCATCACTAAGTAAAATAAGGGTTACCTGAATACAAGCACACAATACTGTGACAGTCGATCTGATAACCTAGATGGCAACTAAATGACTAGTGGGATATGCTAGACAAAGGGATGATTCATATCAGGTAAGGGATGGAGCCAGACGGTGCAAGATTTCATCACGTTACTCAGAATGGCGTGCAATTTAAAACTATAAATTGTTTATTCCTGGAATTTTCCACTTAATATTATTGGACCATGGTTGACTGCGGGTAACTGAAACTAAGGAAGGCAAAACCTCAGATAAGGGGGACTACTGTACTTTCGGTTCAACATATACTGCGACATAAAGAAAACAAAGGACAGTTAAATGTGAATCTTCCTTGTCTACATTCCAAATTATGTATATATACTATTCACTTTCTTGGTGGTCATCATTTGCCACTAAAATCATGCAACTTATACATATCTTTAAAAACACGTGGAACGTTCTATTAATAAAATCTGAGTTTTGACTATTTTTATGTGTACTGAGCACAGATAAGTATTGATAGTTATCTATTTAATCCACCAACTGTTTATAACATAATAGGGAGAGCCCTGACATTCCAGCAAAATTTTATGGATTGATGAAATGTAGGGAACCATTTCCTCGAAAAAAATAAGCAGAGCAGGCTCTGTAAACTTTAAGTAAAATAAATAATTGGGAGGAAACACTGAGGTCAGAAATCACAGAAGATTAATATTAAATATATGGCATGTAAAATGCATTAGAATTATTTCACACTACTTTCATGAGCCAAAAATAAAGAGGATATTGCAAAGGGGCCTTAAATTACATTTACAAAAGGCAGAAAGATAAACTGGAACACTGGAATGAGAAAGGGTATTCTTGTCCTAGGTCAAGAGAACATTTTGAAACCTCTGGTGGTTACTGAAATTTTTCTTTAAAGTAGGCAAAAAAGTTAGTAAGAATTGTTAGTATTTCCAACACTGCATATATTGCAATGGTGGTTCCATTTCTTTAGATCTTTGGATGGTGATGATTCTCTGGAATTTACAAAATAAAGATAGGAAGGGAGAGAAGGAAGAAGGGAGAGAGGTTGAAAGTAAGAGAGAGGGGGAGAGAGAGAGAGAGAGACAGAGACAAAGAGACAGAGAGAGAAGGTGAGAATAGACACGTTAAGGGGACATTTGCGCTTAGATGCATTGGAAACTGTGTGAAAGAATTTTTTCTTTTTTGTAGTCGCAATGTATTGGCCTCCTATGGCATTCAGTGTACTGTATTGAGGTTAGTGGTATGTACTGAATGTTTATGTCCCCCCAGAATTCATATGTTGAAGCCCTAATCCCCAGTGTGATGGTATTTGGAGGTGAAGCCTTTTGAAGTAAGTGGATTTAGATGAAGTTTTGAGGGTGGAGACCTCGTGATGGCATTAGTGCCCTTATAAGAAGATGAAGAGACCAGAGCTTGCTCTCTCTCCCTTGTGAGGACACGGAAAGAAGACTGTAGTCTAAAACCTAGGATAGAGCCCTCACTAAGAATCTGACCATGCTGGCATTCTGTTCTGGGACTTTTAACTTCCGAAACTGTGGGAAACAAATGTTTTTTCTTTAAGCCACCCAATCTGTGGTATTCTGTTATAGCAGCCTGAACAGGTTAATATAGCCAGTGATGCTAAACACCTACAAAGAACTGCCCTGCCCAAATGAAACTAGTGTTCCTGTTGTTTCCATTGAGAAACTCTGAATCTTACCCAAAGTGAGTAAGCTGGATTTTTTGTGAGCACTCCTTATTCAGGAGCTACACACTTGAGATGGGACCAAAGACAGTGACTAAAACAAGAAAACCAAGTTAACCTTCTGTTTCCATGACTGGTGCAATCTACAGCTATGACCTAGGCCTCTACCTGTATGTTAATTTGACGTCTTCACTGAGTTCTATATTTCTCATTTATGAGGCAGGCAAAATACTTTGTAAAACTTTTGCAGAATTTGTTCTTGAATTATTTAATAATATTAAAATCAAAAGTCCATGTTCAAGGAATGAAGTTAACAGAGTATTATTATAATGTTGCCTGAAAGCTCTTCTTCTGACCCAGAAATAAAAAAATATTTACCTGACTCTTTCAGAGGATTCATTTTTCCACACTACTTCTGAATTAACCATTCCCAAAATAAAAATTCATTTTTTTATGTGTTAAAGACATCATAAGTAGAAGATTCACATTCATCCTTATAATACAAAATAGGACTTCATTTCCTCAAGGCAGAGAGTACTTCAGTTATGGGGCAGACAACTGTTACCCAACAGCAAGGATATAAATTTCATGGTCCCATCCCCATGCTCCAATAAATAATCAATGAAAAAACAACATAGAAATAGTTAGCTAGAATCTAACCTTAGTTACTCCACCATCCTTGGAGAGAAGCACACATACAAAGAAAGGATCATTGTTCACCTTCAAGCCACAATACTTTGATATTTCCCACATGATAATTCTTTCCTAAAAGGGGATCATTTTCAAAGGAATCTTTTTAGCTTGAGTCATTCCCTTGCAGTCCATAGGTAGAGATTGTCACACATAAACTATATTGACGTAAAGAAGAGACTGTCCTCCTAGAGCGCCCATTGTGGGTGGTAGAATTCTTTGCTCAGCTTTTTCTGAATTTTAGCTTTTCAGAGCATTCAGGGTTAGAGGAACAGAATATATAGATGTGAAATACTGTATCACAGGAACAGAAAATAGGCCAAATTGCCAATTAGAGTAAGGTTTGTTTAAAATAGAAAAGGTATCATGATAATATGATAATATCCTTCCTCTCATGGTTGATACACACCTGCTTGGAATAAGCATTTTTAAATGTAATTAAAACTTATTACTTTACTTAAAACCATATTCCCTTATAGCTTGAATTCCCATCTTTTTTCTTTTTCTTTATTCACATTAAGTCTTTGTAGGTCATCTATAGAAACAGAAAAAATGTGTGCCTTTCCTGACCTCATAAGGAAACTGCGGGTAGATCTCTTACTACATTTTGTTTCCTTTTTTGTGCCTTTTTTTTTTTTTTAATACTGCCGCTGTTAACTAGAAAAAATTTTCCTACCCTTACTTGAGGTCATCCAATTCTCCTGCTCCAAAGTCAAGGATTCTGTGAATCTCATTCCTTTAGCAACTGAAGCCTGACAGAACAGCTGTGAATGAACCTCTAAAGACTGTAATGCAAGGACATCAAGTAAGAATCAGGTCATATCTACACAGTAACCTCATGTGCATGACATTTCAATGGGCTTTTGGAATAGTGAAGATATTCACCTCAATCCCAAGGTGTTTCCTTCAAAGAAAGATAAACTTAGATGTTATTTTTTACCCTCTTTTTCTTGTTAAATCTTTCCAGGCAGGGACTGTGTCTCATGTTTACTTTCTGTAGCTCTCCTCAGGACCTACAGTGCATGCTGTGTGTAGGGAATATGGTCATCCTGGGCTAGAGGCTTTGGTTGGTCTCTTAAAATGTTTGTTATTTTTTGCTGTTGTTTTTTTCATCATTTGTTCTCAGCTAGAGGAGAGGCAAAAGAGAGTATAAAAGGAAAAAAAAATGTAGGTGAAGGAAATAGGAATTGAAGAAAAAGTTCATTAGAGGAACTGTGTAACTGTATGGAAGAGAATGGAGTAAAGCCTCAGAGAGCAAGTGGGCAGAGAAGTGAGGAGAAGAGACTGCACTGTAATGTTAATAAAGGTGAGGAAGTTTGATGAGAATTTCTTATCAATCCTCTAAGTCCTCTTCTATGCATGTTCCCCACTCCAGTTTATTTCTCATAATCTCTAAGTCTTCACATATGTAACATTCATAAATATTGGCAGTGAAGACCCAAGGGGAATCCTGGGCTTAGCTGTTAGCATATTTCATTCATAGAATCACAAACCATGTCCTTTTAGATGCTCTTCATCTCTTGACTGGACATTTTCATAACCTCTTAACTGGCTGCCCTGCTTTTGGACTTCATGCTCCCATGAAGGATGATGGTCCTGCAGCAGAAGTCTTTCACAGTCTCCTCACCTACAGAAACATGGGAACTTCTTTCATGTAAGCCTCTCTGGACAAGATCCATACCTCTCGCTCAAACCCCAGTTCTCACCAAGTGTACTTTACTTTCTAGCAATATCCAAAGACCAGAAGTTCATGCCTTTGCATCTTTGGTCTATTATGTTCTATAAAAATTTGTGGGAGAAAAGGAGTATTCCTGGTATTCCCTTTTTTTCATACTGGCTGACTACTAAACAGCAATTTTTCTTTTAAAACCCAACACAGACATAACATCCTCTGGCAAGATTTTTCTGACTCAGTTTCATTCTAGATGTTCTGAATAGGTTTCACCCTCCCTGATGTCTTTGAAGTTGCAAAACGCATCAATTGGTGCACATATGTCATCTTACAGCTGTGTGCTTATGTGTCTATCTGCTCTATAAACTAATGAACTTCTTAATCTCTGTATCCAAGATTTTGGCACATACCAGAGAATCAGCTAATGGTTGAACTGAATTACCGACATCATTTACAGAAAGAACAAGTCATTTAGAATGTAACAATTAACATGATATTTTGTATGTAGTACTTGGAAAATTCCTAGATATTTACTCTAGAATTTATTGTGATTCCCTGGACTCAAAAGAGAGAAGGCCACTTAGAATTTGATAAACTTTTGATACCATTGTCGATAATGATGTACAGAAACATTTAATGAGAAAGGAACCTCCTTCCCAGGCATTATTTTTAGATCTCCAGGTTCCTAATATTGAGATATAATTTTCAGAATGTAGATTTTTTTTTGCTCCAAATTTTTTTGATAAAATATCTATGCTATGCCTAAGCCACTGATCTATTTTATTCTATGTTTATAAATAAAAAAATTAGAACATTAACAGAACTATTTGTTATTTCTTCTCTGGTGAATGTAATCTCTCAATTCTTAGTAAGAATATATAACCACTTTTACTTTTTACAGGTAAAATTATCATTATAGTGTTTTAATGCCTGAGCCTTGCATTAAAATCCACCCTCCAGAGATCAACGTTCAAATGGAAGTAACAAGAGACAAAATCTCCCCAGAAAAAAATGTAAATACCACAGGAACCGACAAACTTAAACAACAATCCCCCCCATTTTCTTTCTTAGTCTCTCATTGCTTAATTAAGTCCTCAGAAGAATCTTTCTATTGACAATAAGTGGACCCAAGTGAGAAAAATATTCACAAAAACAAAGAACAAGTGTCAGAAGCAAGCTTATTGTTAATGACCTTAAACCTCAGTGTCCCTTCAAATCATATTTAATCCTCATTTATCAGTATGTGGATGTGTGTTTTACGTTCAGTGAAATTCAGTTTTTAGAAATGTGGGGGACCAGAATCTTTTTATCTAGGAGTATGCCCTTCATGTTATGTTTAGATAGACGGAAAACTATACAATTTGCTCTGACCACAGAACCATTATTAGCATACACTCAAAAGTTTATTTAATAAGAAGTTCAGTATCTTTTTGCTTTAAGTAACAAGATATACAATTTAAAGTGGCAGAAATTTTGAGAAGCTCATTATCATCTATGAGATATCAAGCAGGAGAATTCCAATGATGTCTACTTTTTTCTCTGCCTTCTTCAACATTGTTATGTTTCTCTTCATAATTATAAGACAGCAAAAGCAGTTCCCAGCTTCATACACAGACTCCAATATGACAGTGAAAAAGAGACAAGACCTTTCCTCCCCTGGTTCTCCTTTTATTAAAGAGAAACTTTTCTAATAACTCACAAGCAGACTGCCCATCAAAACTCATTGGTGAGGATCAGGTCATATGCCCTTGACTAGCTGCAAGGGAGGGTGGGAGA
The DNA here is from genome assembly GCF_003676395.1 of Aethalodelphis obliquidens. Classification (NCBI taxonomy): domain Eukaryota; kingdom Metazoa; phylum Chordata; class Mammalia; order Artiodactyla; family Delphinidae; genus Aethalodelphis; species Aethalodelphis obliquidens. Next base: position 26,572,803 of record NW_020837948.1, read on the forward strand.
AGAAGTTTTAGCCTTTTCCATCTTTATAAAAGTAGATTGGTTCTGTCAACAGGAATAAGAGGTCAGGTGGAAGAAGGCTTAAACATGTCAAATAATGTAAAGCTGAATGACATATATACTGCCCATTAAACCTATAAATGTTATCAAGCATAGTACTTGGTAGTAAATATAGATAGTAATTTCTTTAAAATAAATTTATTTATTTTTGGCTGCGTTGGGTCTTCGTTGCTGCGCGCAGGCTTTCTCTAGTTGCGGCGAGCGGGGACTACTTTTCCACTGCTGTGCGCAGGCTTCTCATTGAGGTGGCTTCTCTTGTTGCGGAGCTCGGGCTCTAGGCGCGGGGACTTCAGTAGCTGTGGCAGACGGGCTCAGTAGTTGTGGCGCACGGGCTTAGTTGCTCCGCGGCATGTGGGATCTTCCCGGGCCAGGGCTCGAACCCGTGTCCCCTGCATTGGCAGGCGGATTCTTAACCACTGCACCACCAGGGAAGTCCCTAGATGGTAATTTTTTAAAATTTTTTTGTTTGTTTTTGTTTTTTTTCTGGTACGCGGGCCTCTCAGTGCTGTGGCCTCTCCCGTGGCGGAGCACAGGCTCCGGACGCGCAGGCTCAGCGGCCACGGCTCGCGGGCCCAGCCGCTCCGCGGCATTCGGGATTCTCCCGAACCAGGGCACGAACCCACGTCCCCTGCATCGGCAGGCGGACCCTCAACCACTGCGCCACCAGGGAAGCCCGATGGTAATTTTTTTAATGCTGCTGCACTTGTTTTGAATTCATTGACCTCTAGAACCATTTCACACACATTAGTAAAGACTATGAAGAGTAAAGAATCTATGAATAGAAACAGAAATTTTGAGAATTGAGTTTTGTTTTCAAATAACTTCCGGTACCATTTACTAAGCTATTGTCTCTCAACTTTATATCTGCCCTTCTATAGTCCGCTTTGTGAAGTGGGGACTTGAGTTACAAGTGACACTTTTCCTCTGCTGGCTTCCTGTTTGGCTCTGCCATTAGAGGGCACTAGGAAGAGAGTGGAAGCCTTGAAGCGGATGAAGGGACTTGTTCCCTTTCTGAGTCTGTCTTTCTGCTTGTTCTTCCCATGTACCTTTGAAACACTTTTTAACCCCGCAGTGGCAGATCATTCCGATAGCAGTTGCTAATTCCAGTTTGCACTTTTCCAGTGCTCACAGAACCAATCCCAGAGTCCCTCTTCAGTAACACCAGCACTAGCTGGCCAGAACACCGTTCTCAAAGGTCTGAGTGCCCGCTGCATGGGCAATGCCTCTGATGTCAGAAAAGAGACACCAGCCTAGCCAAGCAGTGAACTTTCACACAGGTCTATAGAGCACCTCCTTTAAACTTCTAAATTTTAATAATCTCAACTTCTTTACTTGGTTTCTCCAGTCCAAGAGGAGGCTGCTTCTCGAAGCTGCTCCCTCTACAATACATTAGCTTAGTGTTCCCCTTTTGCCTTTCCAGTTCTTCACTATCTAGTCATTAGTTCTTTATCGATTGATTCTCTAATAGGCTAAATTTGTTCTTTTTTTAGGGGAGATTACAGGTTTTAAAAAATTTACCAAAAGGAGCTTCGACTATTTCTGCATCCTTATAATCATGTCCATTTCCTGTTTTTCTTTGATGTTCAGATACCATATTTTTTTCCATAAACTTAAAGGGTGAGATGCTTTTGTCTGCAACTCTTCACGCCCATCACCATAATATTTAAAACGATTTGAACAAAAAAAATCTCTGTGTTGGGATAGCAAACATATTTAATATTTTTTCAACCATTTCCTTTTATTTTATTAAGTTCAGTGTATACTCCTATATTACAAGTTTCTCCAGCTCCAAATTCATGGCTTTGAAATTAATACATGCCCAAGAGAACTGTGGTTAGCAAAAGAGGGGAGGCAGCATTAGGGGTGGAAAAAAGAGAAGGACAGTAATTTTTTTGAAAAGAGAGGAACAGTAGGATAGCAATGATAACAAGGAAAGAACTAGAGGTGGTGGCAATAGTGAGCTGCCAGAGGAGATGAAACAGTCCCTGGTTATCTCTACAAGTAAATGGAAAAGGAGGGCTTTAAGGTTTGGCCTTGTGGTTTATGACACATGACACGATGACCCTTCCTGAATGTCCAGACTGACTGGACCGTTTAACTTGGGACAACCTTGAATTCATTTCAGGAAGATAGACTACTCAAGAAGGCTTAAAGATCTGCACTTAAAGACTAACTGAATGAATTCAAACGCAAAGCGGGAAACATCTTTCATATTCATTTTAAAAGCTTTCAAAAATGCTATTTAAAGCTAAAATGCAGAAGGAGTAAGATTACAGTCAGACAAATAGTGTGAAATATTTGGGGCAAGAATTGGGATGAAGTGAGGAGGAAGAGAAGGATTACAAGATTTGTTGCCTAAGGGGTGTCATTATGCCTGTGACATATTTCCCAAGAAATTTTTAATCTTGAAGTTTTCTACTTCTGTGCTTTCAAAAACCAGTCTAGATACAGTCTTAAAAGTGTGTGATTCAGGGGAAATGTGAGATATATCACTGATTACTTTGAGTTCCCAACTGTCTTATTTTTATAGCTATCTATAGCCATGTAGCTGACAATAAACTATTTCATAAATGTCAGCTACTTCTCACAAGTTTTAAATTGTTTGCTTTCTACCTGTGAAACACTGAGGGAAATTAATTTTTTTCTCTAAGTTAACCCTTAGGGGCAGCAATCAGAGAAACTGATTTTTATAAAACTTCTTTCAAAGAATGTTTGACTTGAATGTGGTAACCTGCTTCCTAAACTGGAGCTTTGTAGAGCTTTTTTTTTTTTTTTTTTTTTTTTTTGTAGAGCTTTATGAGTAGGTAAAATAACACAGTTTTTGTTTTAAATTTAAGATTAGCAGTAGACTAACCAATCCATCTTTGCAGACCTGAAACAGAGTTCTAGGAACTCTAGTCCCTGTGTTCTATGTGGAGCACCTCCATCTCTATCTCTATTGGTGGCTCTTTTATCCCTCAATTGATGTAACTCCAACAGGGGGAAAATCCTGATGCTGAAAGCATCCATTTCTCATTCACTGAATGAGAATTCTCCCAGTCAGCCACCTGAGGTATCACTAAATTGAAGCATGCCCACTGTGATAAGCCAAAAGAGTCAAGAGCTGACCTAAATGGATGGAGGCAACCAGAAAAAAACATATTGAAGAAGGTAAGTTTTGAATGAAAGGAAAAGAATTAAATGATAGTAAGGGAGTAGAAAAGAATCTTATGAATGGAAGCAAATTACATAGTTTTGTTTCATATGAATTGAGTAGAAAAATGATTGTAAGAATGTTTCAGTAAATGTGACATCATCTAGAAAGACAAAATATAGAATAGTAGTTATTTCTGACAATTTTGATAAATTTTCATTTATTTATTCAGCAAATATTTTTGAGCACCTACCATTGTCATTTGTCTTTTATTTTAGTACTCAGCTGTGGAGTGTATATGTATATATATATTTATAAGATGTAATACATCTTTAAATGAATATTCTGAGTCTGAAGTTGCTTATCCTCTTTTCCCTCTTCTTTGTAGATTGCTATGATTTCCATACCTTATCTCATTTAGTCTTTTCCACAACGCTGTTAGGTTGAATGTTATGCCTATTTTACATGCGGAAACTGAGGCTCAGAAGTATTTAGTGATAGACCCAAGCTCGCACATCTAGAAACGGAACCCAGCTCTGTTTGACTCCCAAAGTGCTCTTTTTTTAAAGATTAATTTATTTATTTTTGGCTCTGTTGGGTCTTCCTTTCTGTGTGAGGGCTTTCTCTAGTTGTGGCGAGCTGGGGCCACTCTTCATCGCGGTGCGCGGGCCTCTCACTATCGCGGCCTCTCTTGATGCGGAGCACAGGCTCCAGACGCGCAGGCTCAGTAGTTGTGGCTCACGGGCCCAGCTGCTCCGCGGCATGTGGGATCTTCCCAGACCAGGGCTCGAACCCGTGTCCCCTGCATTGGCAGGCAGATTCTCAACCACTGCGCCATCAGGGAAGTCCCCAAAGTACTCTTAACTGCTATACCAGCTGCCTGCCTGATTTGAGGAAAGTGATAGTGGGCCACTGCCAGCAAGTTTACTTGAATAGATAATCTATGGACCATAGTAGTGAAAAAAGAAGATTTAAAATGAGTATTTAAGTAAGCCATAAAACTACCATTACTGAACTCAAAAGGGACAAAATGAAAACAGTGACTGCAAAGGAGGATTGATAGACATATACAGATGTATATTTAGAGATAGGAATTGGAAGCAACCAGAAGTGTTTTTTAAAGTCATGCTAGAAATAGTCATAGCATGACATAGGGAGCAGGATTATGTTCATGGATACTTGAAGAGAGATTCAACTGAAGTTGGGAAGGTGGATGTGAGGAGAGAAGGTGATGGAAAAGTTAAAAACGATCCCCAAGTTGGCAAGCTTAGGAAGCCAAGATGGTAAATATATTGTATCTGATGAAAAATCTGGAATGGAGTGGTTATTTTAGGTGTGGTGAAAGATGAATTTGATATTCAAAATTCATATAATCAGGAACTGCATTGTGTATTTAAAGTAAAATTCCATGGCATCTTCTCCAGCTTTTATCCACCCCAAATTCAAACTTTTTTTTTTTTTTTTTTGGCCTCTCACCACTATGGCCTCTCCCGTTGTGGAGCACAGGCTCCAGACGCGCAGGCCCAGCAGCCACAGCTCACGGGCCTAGCCGCTCCGTGGCATGTGGGACCCTCCCAGACCGGGGCAAGAACCCACGTCCCCTGCATCGGCAGGCGGACTCCAAACCACTGTGCCACCAGGGAAGCCCTTGCGCCACCAGGGAAGCCCTCAAACTTTTAATCCCCCACCATAGCAAAAAGATCAAAACGCTTTATAGGAAAAAATAATTTGGAAAGTCTGGGTTATAAAGCCATATGCACTTGGCGTTGATATCTCAATAATGGATTTTGTTAGATCACAGATCTTCTATTTCTAGCAGCCCTATGCAAAGATTGTGAAGACTGGATTTTTTTTTTCCACCCACAATTGGTACATAAGCTTGTTAGGTATCAAGAGTCCTCCCTCCCTCCCTCCTTCCTTCCTTCCTTCCTCCTTCCCTCCTTCTTGTTTTGGTTGTAGGTAAAATTCACAGGACATGTACTTGTGTCACTGTGGCTCCTCAAGATATTGACTCATGATTTTAGTTATATAACTGACTCTGATTAATAGAATATATATTAATTCTGGGTATATTTTATAGATTTGTCTCTTTAACTGATCCTAATAAATATGTCCCTTTGGGCCCCATCCTGTTTATTCAGAGAATAATTTGTTCTGGATTTATATTCAATAAATAAATCACCAAAGTGTCCCAGGACATACTAGACACCACTAATCTATAGGAAGATTTGCACCAGTCGAGTCTGTTTTATTCAGGCAAATATTTCCTTATTAATTCAATACAAACCAACTTCTCAAAATTATATATATATATTTTTTGGTAAATGTGTGTCCATGTTTCCATCATTAACTTACAAAACTTTATTCCAGTTTAAAATGTTAACATACTTCTCCCTTTAAAAAAAATAAAATTGTCAGAATTTTTCTCCTAATTTACTCATTTCTTCTCTTGAAAGAAAAATTAATAATCTCTATGCTCTAAGGTCTATATTTATCTCCTTGAACATTTTTCCACTTCCTTACCAAACAAGAAAAACAATAAAGAGATAAACTAAAGAAATGGAAAGAGAGAAAAGAACAACTATAGGCACCAAAGTCTGATCTGATTCATAATAATAGAACGGAAATGATTTTTACAAACTTATGGCATTACATATGAGGACTGCATCTTTCAGAGTTTGAGTTATCAATAGAAAATATAAATTTGTTCAACATTTTCTAGTAAATATTTCATACTGTTTTTCTGTAAATTTTACGGCTTGTCACAGATATACACTTCCTAAATGATGATTCTGTAAAAGGAAGACATTACCCAGAGTTACACTATTGCTGTCACTTCATACTTACAGCAACTGCCTCCAGGATTTGTTTGACAGCATCTGCAGCATCTCGTTCACTATAATATCCCTTTTCCACAATCCTAAAAAAAAAAACCATGAAATCCTTCTCAGACACATGCATCCAGTTGAGTAGATGTTAAAAGAAGTTAAATTAACGTTAAAGAAGATTTATCTAAACAATTGCAGCAGGCTACCATGACACGAGGGGAAAGATTTCCATAAGTTGGCACTCTAGAAGTCTTTAGGTTTATTTTGCCTAGGCTTGAAGTTTCCATCCTATTGAGGACAAAAAATTCTTTTTAAACTTTGTATTGCAAATCATTTAAAACATATACCAAGTAGGCAATATACCATGAACCATCCCATTTAACTGTCACACTGCTTCAGCAATTATCAATTCATGGCCAATGTTGTTTTATCTATCTAATTAATTACTTCCCTTCTTCCTTTATTATTTTAAAGCAAATATCAGACATCATATAATTTCATTTATAGATATTTAAGGAGGTATCTCTAAAAATAAAGGACCTTTTAAAAATCATAACTACAATGCCGTTATGTCCATAAATTACAATTCCTTAACATTATCAAATATGCAGTGTTTCAACTTTCTAATTGTATTAAACATGTTAAAATTTGTTTGTTTGTTTTTTTGAATCAATATCCAAATAAGGTTCATGCAATTGATTGGTTGATATGTCTCTTATTCTCTTTTTACCTGTAGCTCCTCTCTCCCATTCCCTCACTCACTTTCTCTCATCTGCTTTTCTTTTCCAAATAAATGACTTGCTCTTTTTGTATAGATTTGGGCAAGAAATTATTCTTTGAAATTAAAGTCTTTCCTTTTTTAATTTCAAGAATTTTCCTGAGTTAGAATATTTCATATTTATTTTCTTCCATTGCTTTGGTTTTCTTCTTTGGGGTATGCAATTACACACATATAAGAGGTTTTCTACTTTATGGACCCAAATAAACAAAATAAGAAATGAAAGAAGAGAAATAACAACAAATACCACAGAGATACAAAAAAAAAAATCATAAGAGAATACCGTGAACATTTAAATGTCAACAAATTTGACAACCTAGAAGAGATAGAAAATTTTCTAGAAACATACAACCTGTCAAGACGAAATCAGGAAGAAACAGACAATCTGAACAGACTGATCAGTAATACTGAAATTGAATTTGTAATAAAAAAAAAAAACAAACTCCCAGCAAACATAAGTCCAGGAGCAGACAGCTTCATAGGGGAATTCTAGCAAACATATAAAAGAGAATTAATATCTATCCTTCTCAGACTATTCCAAAAAATTTAAGAGGAGGGAAAACTCCAAAATTTATTCTCTGAGGCCACCATTACCCTGATACCAAAACGCCAAAGACAATACAAAACAAAGAAAATTATGGGCCAATATCTCTGATGAATATAGATGCAAAAATCCTCAATGAAATATTAGCAAACCAAATTCAACAATATATAAAAAAGGATCATACACTATGATCTAGTGGGATTTATTCCAAGGATGCAAGGACAGTTCAATATTTGCATATCAATCAATGTGATGCACCACATTAACAAAAGGAAGGATAAAAATCACATGATCATCTCAATAGATGCAGAAAAAGCATTTGACAAAATTCAACATCCATTCATGATAAAAACTCTCATCAAACTGGGTATAGAAGGAACATATCTCACAATAATAAAGGCCACTTAAGACAAACCCATATAAAAAAAAAAACAAAACCCATAGCTAATAACATACTCAACAGTGAAAAGCTAAGAGCCTTTCCTCTAAAGTCAGGAACAAGACAAGGATGTCCATGCTCTCCACTTCTATTTAACACAGTATTGGAAGTCTTAGCCACAGAAATCCAACAAGAAAAAGAAGTAAAATCATCCAAATTGGGAGAGAAGAGGTAAAACTAACTATCTGCAGATGACATGATACTATAATATAGAAAATCCTAAAGTCTCTACAAAAAAAACTATAAGAACTAATAAATGAATTCAGGCAAATTGCAAGATGCAAGATTAATATACAGAAATCTATTGCTTTTCAATACACTAATAATGAACTACCAGAAAGAGAAAGGAAGAAAATAATCCTGTTTAAAATTGTGTCAAAAAGAATAAAATGCCTAGGAATAAACTTAACCAAGGAAGTGAAAGACCTATACTTTGAAAACTATAAAACACTGATGAAGGAAATTGAAGGTGATACAAAGAAATGAAAAGATATCCCATGTTCTTGGATTGGAAGAATTAATATTGTTAAAATTTCCATACTACCCAAAGCAATCTACAGATTTAATGCAATCCCTATCAAACTACCCATGACATTTTCCACAGAACTAGAATAAATAATCCTAAAATTTCTATGGAACCATAAAAAACCCCAAGTTTTGAAAGCAATCTTGGGAAAAAAGAACAAAGCTGGAGGTATCACGGTCCCTGCCTTCAGACTATACTACAAAGCTACAGTAATCAAAACAGCATGGAACTGGTACAAAAACAGATACATAGATCAGTGGAACAGAATAGAGAGCCCAGAAATAAACCTACACACTTATAGTCAATTAATATATGACAAAAGAGGCAAGAGTATACAATGGAGAAAAGACAGTCCCTTCAATAAGTGGTACTGGGAAAACTGTACAGCTACTTGTATAAGAATGAGATTAGAACATTTCTTCATGCCATATACAAAAATAAACTCAAAATGGATTAAAGACGTAAATGTAAGACCTGAAACCATAAAACTCCTAGAAGAGATTGTAAGCAGAATACTCTTTGACATAAATTATAGCAATATTTTATCAGATCTGTCTCCTAAGCAAAAGAAGTAAAAGCAAAAGTAAGCAAATGGGACCTAATTAAATTTAAAAGTTTTTGCATTGCAAAGGAAACCACTGACAAAATGAAAAGACAACCTACTGAATGGGAGAAAATATCTGTAAATGATATGAACAATAAGGAATTAATATCTAACATATATAAAGAGCTCATACAAGTCAATATCAGAAAAACAAGCAAGCTGATTAAAAAGTGGGCAGAAGACCAGAATAGACATTTACCCAAAGAAAACCTACAGATGGCCAACAGGCACATATAAAGATGCTTAACATCACTGATCATCAGAGAAATGCCAATCAGAATCATAGTGAAATATCACTTCACACCTTACAGAATGGTTATCATAAAAAAACCCACAAATAACAAATGTTGGCAAGGATGTGGGAAAAAGGGAACTCTTGTGCACTGTTGGTGGGAATGTAAATTGGTGCAACCATACTGGAAAACAGTAAAAAGGTTCTTCAAAAAACTGAAAATAGAACTACCATATGATCCAGCAATTTCACTCCTGGGTATATATCCAAAGAAAACGAAAACACTAATTCAAAAAGTTACATACACCCCAATGTTCACAGCAGAATTATTTACAAGGGCCAAGATATGGAAGGAACCCAAGTGCCCATCAACAGATGAATGGATAAAGATGTGGTATATATACATAATGGAATATTACTAAGCCATTTTCATTCACAATTCGATTTTATCATCCATTCAAATAACTAAGCCAATCCAAATTTAAATGACAGACGCTTTAATTGGGCTTTAGTAGCTGAAACTGCTGAGACACTATACACTTCAAGCTTCTGATGACTTTTAAAACGCCTCCAGTGTACACATGTATATAGGATACTTTTATAACCTCCCTGATGAAAACCTAATATTGAAGTAGCAGCTGAACCCAGAGCCAGCACTTAGTGGTAGAGGCTGCAGGTCTCTCCTCTCCACCTTCTTTTGCACTTGGGAAGCACAGCAACATCTGGGTAGAATTCTAGCTTTGACTTCTGTCTCCTCATCTCTTGGGGTCCATTCCTTAGCATGCTAACTTTTTTTTCTTGTTTTGTTTGTATCTTGTTTTTTTTGTTTGTGTTGGGCTTTTGTTTTCCCTTTGTGTGTGTGTGGTTTGCAATGATGTTCTTGCCTAAACTTTGAATTGCACTTTTTAATAAATATTTGTAACAATTTTAAAAAAATGAATGAAATTCTGCCATTTGCAACAATGTGAATGGACCTAGAGAGAATTATGCTCTGTGAAATAAGTCAGACAGAGAAAGACAAATACTCTATGCTATCACTTATATGTGAAATCTAAAAAATAAAACAAACTAATATATATAACAAAACAGAAACAGATTCACAAAGAGAACAAACAAGTGGTTACCAGTGGGGAGAGGGGAGAAGGGAGGGGCACGATAAGGGTGAGGGATTAAGACACAAACTACTATGTATAAAACAGATAAGCAACAAGGATATATTGAACAGCACAGGTACATATAGCCATTATTTTGTAATAACTTTAAGTGGAGTATAATCTATAAAAATATTTAATCACTACGTTGTACACCTGAAACTAATACTGTAAAACAAGCATACTTTAATTAAAGTTTTTCTACTTTTGATTTACATTGTTCTTTTTACTATGATTTTCTTAATTTTAGTTTATTTTGCAATATTAAGTTATAATTTCATCTATTTTGTGGGCATATCCTCCCGACATGCTTTCACTGCCTAAGGGGACCCTATTCTACTCCTTATTTTCTGTCCTCTTATAATCATTTTGTATTGTAATTAACTGAGCCACATCTCAGTTAAATTTGTTTTCTTAACCTTTTGACAGAGTGGTAGGTCAGGATATCTATTCTAGTTTCATGGCTCTCGACTTTCCGGTTACTTTCATGAAGCATTCAAAAACTGGAAACATACTTTCTGAGATCTCTTCTCTATCTGGAACATCATTCCCTTTCCTCTACCATCTCTACTCTGATTACTAAAGTCTCTTTCCAGAAGTTTCTCCTAAACACAGGTTTTTTTCCCCCCAAAGAGGCTTTAGATATTAATTTCATGAGTTCACAGGGCCTTGACTGCATTAGTCTCTTCAAACCTTACTGTGGACACCCTCGCACTTCTCGAAAATTTGCATACCAAAAAGCCCTCAGCTGGGCTTCCCTGGTGGCGCAGTGGTTGAGAGTCCCCCTGCCGATGCAGGGGATACGTGTTCCTGCCCCGGTCCGGGAAGATCCCACATGCCGCGGAGCGGCTGGGACCGTGAGCCATGGACGCTGAGCCTGAGCGTCCGGAGCCTGTGCTCCGCAACGGGAGAGGCCACAACAGCGAGAGGCCGGCGTACCGCAAAAAAAAAAGAAAAAAAAAGAAAAGCCCTCAGCTTTCTTCTTATACTGGCCCATCCTGCTCCCAAAGATTTGGAGATTTTAGAGATTTGAGTGTTCTCCTATTCTTAGTTCCATCACATGCTCTCTTGCTTCCTTTGCTTCTTCTAATGCTAATACCATGTGGCTCTTGCAAATTGTCATTAGTTTGTCCTCATTCACTCATATTTTAGCTTCATGGAGATACCTTGTCATCTGGTTTTGCTATAGATACTGTCAGTGAGGTTTTGGTTTTTTAGTCCTAGTTTCTCTGTCTATTCTTATGGGGATATTTGGGAAGACTGAAAGACTACTTTGTTGTGGTTTCTGTCTTCCCAGAATTTCAAGAGAAAACATTTTTGATAGACTGTAGATCACCAACTTGCACAAGATGTTTTCAGCTGACAAAAAGTTGTGGTAAAGACATTTGAAAAAGGTCAATTCAAAACATGAGACAAAACAACAAAAAACAATTCTAAAAAATTGTTGACTTTTTGTAATTTTGGATTGAAATTTTTCTTAGATGGTTAGTACCTCAAATAGTATAGTTATTTTTCAGAAAGTACCTTCTTTCTTTAATGTTGCAGCAAGAAGTTTTAATTTCTCAAAGTAGCTGGTGTTAGAAGCTGAATTTTGAAAATGTTTACAAAATAGGGCATGAACAGAACAGATAGGACAAAATAAAAGAGACGTATAACAAGAAAAGCTATATTGATGCAAAAATTCTGACTTTCTCCATTCAATTATTTTGAACATTGCCAAGAAACACAAACTCATCATATTTTTAAAGGATGAAAGATGGAATATCCCTCCTCACCTTTTTATTTATTGGATACCTGTTATGCACCAGGGTCAAATAAAATGTGAGAATAGATTAAAATATTCAGGGAGTTAATATTAATTGGTTCTTAAAAATAAGTTTTCATATGATATTTCCTTAGAATACGAATTTTTCCAACTCATGATTAAGTTACATAATCTACTTACTAAAATTTTAATTGAAATGGTTTCTTGAACTATACTTTCTGAACATGGTTAAATAGAGTATGAGAGAAGGGGAAAAGAAGGACTATTGTGTCAGTGTAAGTTGAGAACTTCGGCTACCATTGCATTATCCTCTGCGTTGCTCTCTAAATGTGGATTCTGTGGTACATCCATCAGCCAACACAAATGTAATTAGTGCGTCCTCTGTGTGCTGCACCTGCTTGGTTTTCTCCAGTTGTTAAAGGAAGGGAGTTGTTACAAAGATGATGGAAAAGAATGGCTGATAATTAACTTTTTTTTTCCATCTCCCATTCTCCCCAGAAGGGGAGAGAATCAGTTACCTCCTGCCTGCCATAAACAGTGTGGATTTTCCCATGGTCACTCTTCAGGACTAGAGCTTTACCACAACAGCTTTGTGATACCCCTCCAGGGAGTGCTACTCATGGCTCAGTTTATGCAAGAAGTACTCTTTGGGGTTGTTACAGAACCAACTTGCACAACCATGTGCGGCCTTCCTGATGGGAATCCCTCCTTGTCTGTTAAATACACATGAGTTCTTATGAGCATCCCCACCCCTTAGACAGGAAGTGCTTCAGCCACTAGAATTTCCTATCATTTGCTTTATTATGAATTCTCAAGCTTTGACCTAAATATGATATTTATGCATTTTCATTTTGATATAATTTAGGGTTAAATGCCTGTGTTCAGAACATGTCCTTGTGTGAATGTCTAGTGACTGGCTGGATGGAGGAGTGAACTTTCTTGGGAGCTGTTTTCAGGTAGCATAGAGGTAAGAATAGTAGGTATAAGAAGAATGGTGAAAATTTCATTAATTTTCTATAATATATACGTTAAATTAGTAATATACTTCATCTAATTAATGGAGAGGATGCATTCTAACAAATATATCCATTCACTTATTTATTCAATAAATATTATGGAATGACCACCATATGCTGGGCGCTCAGTAGTAAACCAGACATGGCCTCTGCACTCATGGGGTTTCTCTTGGTATGAGTAGACAGACAACAATCAACACAGTGTGCTAAACGCTGTGATAAAGATATTAGAGAATGGCCTGGGAGCTCCTAGAAAGGGCAGGCAATTTATTCTGGAGGCTATGCAGGGTGAGAAAAGGATTCCAGAGGTAGTTCAGACCTGAAGGATGTACAGAAGTTTTCTAGCTGTAGGGAGAGTGGGAGCTGGGGGTAGGATAGGTGTAGGGGAGGAGTATGGGATTGGAGAGAAGGGAAACTGTTCTAAGAGAAAGGAACAAGACTACAGTGAGGATTAGATTGTGAGGATGGGGTAATGATATTTAATCAATATTTTTAACTGTCTAATGTGAGCCAGGTACTTGCTGGATTTAATAAAGAATAAGATTTGGGTTCTGCCCCAGATGAGACCACAGATAGTAGAGAAATTACTAATAAATACATCATCATAGATGTAATATATGTTATACTAAGGTTTGTACAGCCAAGAAATTTATTAATTTTTTTGTCAGAAACATCTCTAGAGCAGACGTGTGGGGCAGGAGCACAAATGCAGGTGCCTTCCCCACCTCGTCTCACGTGAACTCTGCACACCATAGTTTGGTCCTACCATCAGAACTCAACTGTTTCTCTTCCAGGCTCCTTCTGCTAAAAGGAATTTTGTTCCCAGCTGATTTGTTCATCAGAGTGTCACAGGGATAGGTCTCTTGAAACTCAGACATTCAATTTAAAATATTTTATAGGTTGAGCCAGGCCATCCATGACTGACTGGGAAGAGCAATAGCAGGGAACTTCTCAAGTTGCAAATGCAGGTTTGTAACTTAGAGCTAAGATTGTAGGTGAAGATATTAGTGACCAAGCAAAGGAAAGTGAAATCGTGCAATCTTTTTCTCTTCATTTAGGTAGCAAGACTACAGCAGATATGTTTGGTCGATGTCTTCTGCTGGGTATTGTGGGAAAAATTCTTAGCCTTCTCACTAGACTGTTGCTTTGATCACCCATGGAGCCTCGCTCCAAGTCTCGCTCACAGTAGGCGGTCAATAAATATTTGTGGAATCAATACTAATTGCTAGGTGAATGGATGCCAGAAAAATTTCAGACTGTGGACATCTGGACAACTCCTTTGCCTATGTTCCTTATCATGTAGAACAAAAGTACTGGACTGGGAAGTGATGCTCACTTGTTGCAAGCACACTGGCCATGGATCCAGAGGGAGAACTGCTGTATGTATACATGCTTCCCAAAGCAACATGCAACAGGTAGAAACGTGATTGTTGTCCTTAGGAATAAACTCACAGTTACATAGTTCCTAGATATTATTGTAATAACATGGATCTTTTTAGAAACTTATTTTGAACAAAATCAAAGTGATTCAATTCAGCAAAATAGAGTACTTGTTTCATGAGGCAACAAATAACAATTCCTACAAAAAATTTAGTTGAAATTAAAAAAAAAATGCCAAGTAAGTTGAACCACGTATACACAGTTAAGAGTTTATAGCTTTATGCAAAATACACTAGTGACTTCAATTTTTAGAAGCAACAATACGTTCAATCATTATAGGGGTTTTAGAGCTGTAAAAATAGGAGAATAATTTTGGTTGATATTTTTGTCTTTTGTATTTAAACATACTTATCGCTATATTTCTTTTCAGATTTAGTAATTTCCTTTTCATGTTTCTTACATAATAAGAAGGCAGTTAAGATGCTATCTGCATTTTAAGATCATTTTCAAAGGTCCAGGGCCATGTAGTTTTTAGCTATGCTGCACAATTTCCTGTTGCTCCATTGTAAGCTGTGCTAAAAATAAAATCTCTCCTAGGATTTTAATCACAACACTGACCCAAAAGGCTGCCCTGGTGTCCCAGTTCCTACAGGTCTCTCAGTCACTAACAGGCCTAGCTACATCTGGAGATCTGGGAAGGAATCACAATGGGGTGTGTTTCCTTCGACTCCCAGGCTCTGATTCTTTGGCCTCAATAGGCGTTATCACTCCAAGACCATGCCTTTTACTTCCACTGTTTGCTATGTTGGCCCACATGCTCTTTCCCACAGTTGGGACTGTTTTTCTTCTCATCATTTTAAACTCGTAGGATGAGAAAACACAGGCAATGCCTATTTCTCTCCAAGGATCTGCTTTAAAATATGACTTTTGTACATTTGCTTCTGTCACCTTAATTGCTGCAAATTGAATTGAGCTCATCTCCAGCCCAGCAGTTAGCACAGACAATGCAGCTGAAGAGCTCTAATCCAATCATATCCTGAGGCCCTCAGACTTCCTGGCACAAAGATTAAGAGCCCTACTGCTCTCTCGACCAATGGCAGCTTTTTCTTAAATGGACATGTTATTAGATGACTGTAAGTTTATATGAGAAAGGCATTGGTCTGGTGAAAATGTGTACTGAAGGATTGAATGACACAGGGTAAAAGCCCCTAATAATATGAGTTTCAGGAGCCAAGTTTTAAGGGCTGCCAGTACATCATTATGCTGCTACATACAAAACTGTATTTAAATGAATTCCGCTGTACCCTGTGTAAATCTACCCCTCCTACGTAAGCTTCGTTCACTGCTTTTTCTTATTACATTCATGTCACCTTTGTCTGTATTGATGCTTTTTCTAAGAACTCTCCCAAAGAGTATTAAATTCATATGCTTAAAAAAAAACAGTTTCAAAGGGTACTACTAGCACCTGTTAAATTTGAGAAGCTAGGGAGAGAGTGAGGGAATTGTGGATCATTGTGGGTGCTGGCCGAAGAGTTGACAGCATAGGAGAAAGAGGAGGCCAAATCAAATTGTAGACCTGGCAATGGGCCTAAGGGATTCCCAGTCCAATTCTCTCATACTATAAATGAAAAGCCTGACCCAAAGACATATAAAGGGCCCAAGAGCATAGAGTTTATTCAATCATTCATCTGACAAATATCTAAAAATTGCTTGCTTTCTGTCTAGAACAGCTTCTAAGATGCACATGAAGATACTCATATCTAACCCCCCCGTCAGTGTGCTCTGCCTTGGCCATCACTTTGCCCTTCCCTCTACCCTTCACCTGCTAATTTTCTATTTCCCATTTAAGATTCAGCTCGAAAGGCTCTATTAGCTCCCTGAAGTCATTTCTGGCTTAGAAGACCCCCTTAATTTGTAACCAATGTACTGTGTTTATGCCCCAATTATAGCATTTATCTTCCCCACATGAATTCTTACAGCCAAATTTGTGACCAGTCTCTAGCAAATGCAAAGTATCTTGTGATAGGTTTTTTGTGTACTACTGATTCTTATCTTTATTTTTTTAGTCCCTTGTCATCCTTTATTTTTTTATCTTGTGATAGTGTGGTTGTCTCTATAAGCCTAGTACACTTTTTTGGAGGTGATGGTAGTATTAAAAGTAATATTTGGGTCCATATCACAGTTTACTTTCCCTCTTCTAGACCATGAGCTACTTGAGGGTGAAGGTAACGTCCTCTGGTTAACACGGTAGTGAGAAGAGAATAAAGTGGGTAGTGAATCTGAAATGGTAGAATGAGGCCAGACTGTAAGGGGTTTTGTTTGCCATGTTTAAAAGAATTTCCTTGAACTAAAAGTAGTGAGTAGCCTTCTGGGCTGATCTGTGATCAAATGAGTGCTTTAAACATAGATGGATGGAAGAGAGTGAAACTAATGCCAGTTAGGAGTCTATTGTAATGGGAAAGAGAATGTGAAGGCTCAAAAGGACAGAAGCAATGGGGAAGGGGAGAGGGAATGGATTTGAGAGCTGCTCACAGAAAGAATTATGGGGAGGGGGGCAGGGAGAAGTGAGAGGAAGAGGGAGAAATCAGTGATTAGCTTAGCTGTTAGGTCAGTTCACAGAAGTAGGGAGGAAAAGCAAGATTGAGAGTTGAGGGAAAGATGCTGAGTTCATTTCAGGATATATTGATTTAGAGGTGCCTATGGGACTTGCAGGTGAAAATGTCTAGCAGATTGTTGAAAATACTGTTTCCATCTCTGCTGAGACAACAGTCACCAATGTGACTGAAGCTACAAGAGAGCATTCAATTTACCTACGGAGAATGTATGAAGAACTTTAGGAAAGGCAGACATTTAAGGGATGAAAAGAGGAAGAGGAACTCAAGAAAGGGATCAAGATAAAGAAAACCAAAAAGTAAGATAAAAACCAAGGGAAAAAGATGCTGTCAAAAATTGTACTAAAGATATGGAGAGATTTAACCAACAATATAAACTAACACAGACCAGATTCTCCAAAAACACATAGCCTCTGGCCTCGGCAGATCCTTAGTGCTTCTGGAAAGTCCTTATTCTTGTCTGTTCTCACATTTCCAAGCTTTACCACTTCTTTCCTCAAGTGTCCTATTCCATTCTCTCCCAGCCATTGTTAGGAGATCAATTTCTCTTCAACAATACTGAAGGAATAAAGCTTATCAAGTCTGAGCTACTTAAACCTCTTACACTCTCCTCTCCCCCAACACAATCCCATTCCCAGCCCTAGGCAACCACTGCTTTGCTTTCTGTCTCTATAGGTTTGCCCCTTCTGGAAATTCCAGATAAATGGAGTCATAAAATATGTAGTCTTTCCTGTCTGTTTTTTTTTTTTTAACTTAGTATAATGTATTTGAGGTTCATCCATGTTACAGTATATATCAAAGGAACATTCCTTTTCATTGGTGAATGATATTCCATTGTACATTTTGTTTGTTCATTTGCCTGTTTACGGACAATATAAGTTATTTCCTCTCCTGGAACACACCCTACTCTGTCTGCAGGCATCCATTTGAGCCTGCTGTGATGCCCCCATGGGACTCTGACCAGGAGTCTCATATCTTTTCCCAACATCCATGAAGGTGTACAAGGCTAACTTGTTAGTTTGTAAGTAGGCTAGAATTATATCCCAGCCCTGATATTCAGTCCTCTTTTTCAAAATTGTTGCGACTATTGTAGGTCCTTTGATTCTGCTGCAGCTTGACTATGCTCCTGAGGAAGAGGGAAACTTTTTTTAAAACAAATCCTTTTATGTGGCTCTAGATCTTATTCCTTCAGTGTCTTCTCTGGAATGTTCCAAATAAAAGTCCTTCTCACACAGATCTCTCCTGCTTCCCCATCCTGTAGCCTCCTTCCCATCAGCAAATTAATGTGTTACCAGTGTGCCAGCTTAAAATAATAAATAAGCCTCCATTTATCCTGTGTCCCTTTCTACTACCTCACTTTTATTTTTCCCTTCAGAGCCAAGCTTCTGGGAAAAGTAGACTTTAAATATAGTCCAAATCAAAGTATATGTTTTCTTCATATGTAGCCAGATAAAATTGTATAAAGGAAGACGTACTTAAAATATCCATGGTTGAAAAACAAGTGTATATATATATATTAATGTTTAAGTTAAGCCAACACTTAAGCAGAACAAAATGTGACATTACTAATTTGAAGTTTTATTTTTAAGTATTAAGAGTACTGGCATTTGCTTACATAGCAGCAGCACGGCATGGTAGAAAAATCATATGCTTTGGAATCTAATGTACTTGAGTCCAGTTTCATTTAATTAGTGTTGTTGTAATTATTAGATCCAATGTAAACTGAGTGACCTAATGGTAGTTAACGGAACACTCTGATCCTCAGTTATCTGGTCTACAAAATGTATATATCAAGGCCTACCTTGTATATGTGTTGCTGTGAGGATTTAATGAGATCATGGTTAGCAAAATGCCCTGCCGCTGCCAGGACCCCAAAAGGCACTCACAAATGGCCCTCATTATAGTGACCAATTATCCTTTTAGACAATAAGATTTTATAGGTCTTCACTTTAGACAATTACATTAATGACTAATTTTTGACACAATAGTCTTCACAAATTCAGATGTGTTCTGATTTTGGTTAACAAGAATACCAACCCTGACACAACTCCATGGAGACTGGAGAAAAGACCTAAGTTCCATTTCTAGAATCTTTTCCTAATGACAATGTCCTGAATATTCCATTTACTTCCACCAAGAGTAAGAGACCCAGGAATGCTGAAGTAGAAACGACTATTAGGACTGATACAATAGGACTCTGTCAGGTAATTAATGGAGTAAATTCATAATCCCCAAACATAAGCACTACTTCTCCTGCATGTTGATGGCTTGTTGTTTGGAAAGAGAATATTTTCACTTTTGGGAAATGAAAAAAGAAAGTTTGTAGTCAGACAGATGTGAGTTTCAGGCCTGACTTTATGACTTATCAATTTCTACAGTTGGTGTTCTTGAAAAAAACGGGGATAATAATGCCTTAGAAAAACATGAAGGGTGATTGAGTGAGTTAAATGATACACAGTTTTGCATAGGACCAACCAATACATCAGGGATTCTCCATAAACACAATAAACAATAGTTTATTCCCTTGGAAATGATTTAAAAGGTGCTAACTGGATTTAATAAGAAAGACAGTGAGGCCATATGAGGAGGAAGAGTTGGACGAAAAGACACACCAGCTGCCTATTTGGGGAAGATCATTTACCTTGACTCATTCTCAGTTTCCACATCTGTATAGTGGGGACAATGCTCTTCATCTGCTTGCCCCAAAGGGTTGACATAAAAGAGGAAGACACACTAGTGTCTGTGAAAGAACTTTTAAAACCACATGTACTGAATTTTTGCTCTCAGTAATGGTGGGGTAGACAAGTGTACAGCCAAGAACAATGAAAACAAGCTAAATAAAATATATTTTAAAGTATATTTGAAGACATCTCAGAGTTACCAAGGAAGTTAAGGCTTAAGGAGCCAAGATCTGGAAGAGAAGAAAAACCCAGAAAAACAACCCTGATATCTGATGCCTATGCTTTCCCTTTAAAAGCATTTACTGATTCTAAATCAGTAGCTGATGGGGCCATCTCACAGGGTAGAGGGAACAGAAGCTGGCATTTAGGTTCTGTCTGTCAAGGCCCTCGCAAAATCCCCTGGCTTAAATTGGGACCCTTAAAGAGCAAAACCCTATGAGTAACAGTTGACAAGAAATAGATCCACCCTCAGGAAGCCCAGCTTTGAATCAGTCCACTGCCTGATTAGGTTAAAGTGATCTGTTCCTTACCTTAACTGCCTGTTAGAGCAAAATAAAATCTGCTCTTTTGGAAGGCAACAACATTTAAAGCCTCAAATTCTAAAACCTTTTATACATAATGTTTAGCATTTGAACAAACATAATCTAGCAAGCAAAAACACAAGGAGAAAACAGAAAAAAAAAAAGACAATTAAAAATTCACAAGTTATTCTGATACTGGAGTTAGACAAAAATCAGAAAAAATAAAACAACCTTTAAAAAAATTTAATTAGAAGACCAGAAGGACACTGCTAACTTAGTTGTCTTAAAATACAATCATTTTCTGGAAAAAAACTACTTGCAAATTTACTCTTAAACAACCTCAGAACTTGTCCACTTAAAAAGTTCAATAAATTTATAAGAATTGTGACTAGATTGAGACGGAACAGAAAATGTTCTGGAGGTTTTTCCATGATATCGTAATTTTGTGGAAATTTTTTTGGGGGATTATTATCTTGGACACAAAATATCACTGATTTTAATCCCTAAAATTGTAATCCATTGTCCTATGCAATTTACTATTCATACTCTACATGAAACAGCAGATTCCACTTGGATTTACCATGTTTTGGTTTTTAGGAGCATCATAGGACAGATCTTTTGTTAATAAAATACAACCATTTTGACTATAGTGGACTAACATAATTATCGCTTCATCAGTTGCTCCATTAGTTCATTCATTAGATACTATTAGAGTCATCATTAGACCAGAAATGAATTTCTATCATTACAATTAAATATGTTTGGTTTTTGACCTAAGTACAGGAAAGAGAGACCATATTTTGATTTTTAACTCTCAAGAAAGAAATAAATGGATAATAATGCAGGATATATTTTCAGTTTGATTCAAATTTAAAGATAACTGTAGAATTAAGTAACTTAATGGCAACAGATATGTGGACAACAACATTCAGGGGGAAAAAAGTCTATTATGTACGACCACTAAGAGTTTATAGAGTAGTTGAGTGCTCTACTGGCTGCCTGCCATTCTTCAGATGTCCTCTGTTAAATCCGAATATTTCATCCATTTATCACTGTACCTGAAATTTATCAACAGCATTTAGTTTTTCACTCTTATCTATAGCTGAATTAACTCTATTCCATCAAAATCAACTAGACTGCAAGATGAGAGAACCAGAAAGGCTGGGGAGAAGGGAAGGAAAGAGACTCCTGATTCCAAAATGATTTAAACAAACAGAGGTTAGAAGGTAAATAGGAAGTGCCATTGGTAGATGACAACTTCATTGTGAAATTCCTGTCCTGCAATTATTTACAAAGAACAGGAGATTCTTCTCTGTTAGACCATAATTAGCAGAGAAATATGTAAGTCTTCCTTAGGAAGATCTCACGGCTCCAGAGCCAGCAGGATCTAACTATAAATTGACTCTGTTAATGTACCTAAAGAAGGAATATGTCCATGAAAGAAGTCAGCTAAAAAGGTGTTGAAAAAGGACCAATTATTGGCAAATTTAGGCAACATTCAAATAAACTAGTCCAGAAGAGTCTTAACTAAGCATATGGGAACATGACAGTTTTAGGATAAGGCTATCCTTATAGTGGATCAGAGTGTCTCAGCCTCCTTAGGATCATAGTACAGCTTCAAATTTGTTCTGAGGTTCAGAGAAGTTAAGCAAACTGCTCTATGTTAGTTATTTGTTCCTTAAGTCAGGATTTAAAACCACGAGTCCAACTGACTATGAGCCAAATACCATAAGAAGAAGTATCAATATATGTCTAGGCTACCTATGCTTACTTCCCTCAGGTGATTCATTTATTTGTAAAGAATGAATATACTTTAAATGCTACAATTTTTAAAATCTGATAAATTCACATAACTTGCTCTAAGGAAACTTTAATATACATCTGAACAAAATGTTGAAGATACATATGTAGCTCCAATCAAGGCCATTTTGCTCCTTCCTATCTGAAGATCCAAATCTGCACTGGGTAACATTAAAAGCAGAAAGGAACTTTGAAAACCAATACGAAGACTTTTGGAAGCTCTTAAAGAGGCAGTAAATTTAACTGGGTGGAGTAGGGGTGGGGAGGAAGGGGGGGCACGCTCTTCTCCTAACACATTCTAAACCCTTAGGTATCTTTCTCCTCAGAGTCCATTCATTGTAGCAGTTGCTTACTCACTCATTCATGCAGCAAATATTTATTGAGAATTTACTGTGCTCCAGGCACTCATGCTACATTAGCAGTTCATCAACCTCTCTGATGGCTTCTGTCTTCAGTCCACTTCTCTCTTAACCCTTTCTTCAACCAACAAGACCTTTACATCACAGAAACTGCAGTTTCTTACCATTTCTGATATATACCTACTCAGTCTCTTTGTCTTCTTCCAATTCCATTCTTGCTTAATTACCCTGTTCAGCACAGCAAAGAGCTGCCCATTAGGGCAAAGAGGGAATTCAGAGAAGATAAGGAGGGTTGGAAAGCTATGGAAGCTTAAAGTGTGTGTCTCTTGTACAAATAGTGTGCCTATATTATGCTCTACCAGATTTCCAGAAATACTTCCTGCCATCCTCAAACCTCTGCCTTGAGTGATGAACATATGAACAGACAACTAAAATTGGCTATAATTGGATATAACAGAACATGTTTTTCTCTGCAACTTGGAACTCTTTACACAGCCTAACAAAGAAAGTAGGCCTAGAAACAATCATTTGGAGAGAATTGATTTTTATGGCTTTTGGATCATAATAAAGAATACTATTATAATACATGTTTAACTTTCTATAATTCTCATTGAACATTTTCTCACAAAATATTCTCATAAATCTTACTATTTAGTTTAGATTTAGTATGACTTTAGAAATTCTGCTTTTTATCTAGAAGTAAATGTTTGCAGAAGTAAATAGTACAATGTTTCTATTTTTGTTCACTAAGCATCCCAAATTTTAGTCTACCCACATCTTATCAAATATCACACTCTTTCCATTCTACACTCCTTTTTTTTTTTTTTTTTTTTTGCGGTACGCGGGCCTCTCACTGTTGTGGCCTCTTCCGTTGTGGAGCACAGGCTCCGGATGCGCAGGCTCAGCGGCCATGGCTCAAGGGCCTAGCCTCTCTGCGGCATGTGGGATCTTCCCGGACCGGGGCACGAACCCGTGTCCCCTGCATCGGCAGGCGGACTCTCAACCACTGCGCCACCAGGGAAGCCCCTACACACCTTTTAAGATTTATTTTAGTAGAAGTTATCAACTGGTGTAATATGTCATTATGAAAAATTTCAGGAGAAATTTCCTTTTGGTTATTTTTGGTGACTGGAAGCAAAACCTTACTGTGGTTACATTGCCAGGACCTACTCACCTGTCAAACAGCTCTCCCCCTGTGACGAGTTCTAGGACCAGACTGATTTCTGTAGGGGTTTCAAATATCTCTTTAAGTTTTATCTGGGAAAAGATATAAAAAAAATCACAAATTCTTTATTTTTAAGTTTCTAGGAAATAGTTAAAATTATGGCTACAACAGCACTCTCTGTAATAGCAATATGTTGGATCATGGTTAAAAAAGCTTCCTTATTCTAGTACCAAGCAGTCATTTGTCACTCTCTGGTTGTTTTTATCAGTTACCTAATTTCTTCAAAGGTCCTTTTGAGTTTTTATATTTTTCATCTTGATAGTTGAAAGATACCTGCCCTAGAAATGCTTCTTAAATTTTGCCAAATCATTCCAATTTCTGCATTTCAACAGAATTAAAAAAAAAAACAAAAAACAAACAAAACAAACCAGAAGCAAACAAAACTTCCTAAACCATTTGAAAGCATCATGGTTGGTAGAGATGCAAATGCCTCTTTCTCCTAGAAAGGGACTTCAGTTAGGGGTCTGAGACAGAACAGGACCAGGTTAAAGTCTGTCTGTAGGGAAAGGGAATCCCTTTAACAGCTAAGAAGTTGCTGGTAGATGAAAGGATACTCAGAAAAGTAACAGTGATAGTGATTTGATTGACCATAACAGGGTTTTCATCACATTCAGATAATCTATCCAATTTTGGATATTTTCCTTCTGAGAATCTAGTGACCAGGACTGATCTATATTTGAGGAAAATTCCATATTGACGTCTCTTTGAAAGAAATAAGACGGATAATGTAAAAGTGGTGATTATATATGGTAAATTTTGTTAATTGCTTACCCAAAGCCCTTCTCCCCCTACTTTACTGAACCCTGATTTGTTTAGGAAGCAAGGTACCTAGCCTTAAATTATGGATTATGTTTGGTCTAGGCCACTTATGATAACCCTACTCCCTAATTTTTCAGTCTCCATGCAGTTTAGGGTGATTCTGTGACCACATCTTGTGGCCACAAACTGAAGAGAATTCTACTGCAGCCGGAAATTCTGGAAAAAGCCTTTACGCTTCTCATCAGCCTCTGCTCGTTAAGCCTTTCCACTACTTTCTGTCTTGAATATAGACCTGAAGACTTGGGAACACTGTGGAGCAGCCATTTTAGGACCATGAGGGAAAAGCATGAAGGTGAAAGTCAGTGCACTGAAGATGGGCGAACCAATGGATGGAAGGTGTCTGGGTCCTGGATGGCATCACTGAGGAAGTGAACGAGTGTTAACAACTGCCTGCCTTCTGATTTCTTACAACATAAGAAAAATATTTGTTTAGACCACCATATTCAAGTTTTCTGTTATTTACAGCTGAGTGCATTGCTAACTAATATACAAGTTTTAAGCACTTTGCCTTGAGCCTAAGCATTGCAGGTCATCCTTGGGAACACCACAACTTTCTCAGAGAAATGAGTAAAATATTTTAAGTAAGTGACTCAATTTATAGAAACAAGTTATGGTCTGGAAAATGATTTTGTTCTTTTCACTTCACTGGCTCAAGAAAGCTTTTCCCCAGCCCTTCTTTCCCTCAGTGCCTTTGTCTGGACATAGCCTAGAGCAGAGCTTGGGAGGACGTTTTATTTTCCCCATTCAAGTTCAGTATTTATTTGAATCTTCACATTGTCTCTGAAGCAAATACTCTCTCATAGGAGAGTGAAATGACTATGGAAAGAAATGCATTTTCTTCACAGGCGTTTTCAGCAATGGCATATTAATAAGATAGGCCCACAAAAGGAAAAAAGCCAGTGTCTTATTAGAGGGAAAAAAACTCTCCAATTTTAGTTATCCTCTTATGCATGAAAACATCAATGGTATATATTGCTGATCTGCCCATTTTGCAACTCTTTCAAGGGGTATTATTCTTAAGATTTATTCAGTTAAAAAGAATTGAAAAACGGGATCAGATAAGGACAAGAGCTAGGCCAAGGTGGCTACTTACTGGAAGTGGAAGAATCCCTTTCTCATCATCAGAATGGACAGTAAAGAACAAAAATCTCATCCTGTAACATTGGAGATTATTTGAAATAACAGGCTAAAAACCACTTACAATGTTTGGATGTGAGAGGCGAAGAAGAACTCCTATTTCAGTTCTTACGATTTTTTTGTCCACCTAAAAGGCAAAATGAGAGAAACTGAAAGATACTCCCGCCTTAGAAATATCTTCATTGTAGCAGAGAGTCAGAAACAGCAATAACCACCTGGATGAATCAGGTCAATGGCA
Source organism: Aethalodelphis obliquidens (assembly GCF_003676395.1). Taxonomy (NCBI): domain Eukaryota; kingdom Metazoa; phylum Chordata; class Mammalia; order Artiodactyla; family Delphinidae; genus Aethalodelphis; species Aethalodelphis obliquidens. Next base: position 26,598,648 of record NW_020837948.1, read on the forward strand.
GAGGTTAATTTCTAAGTGTTGCCTTCCTCCCTTTTTTGTCCAGCTGCATGTCTTTCCTCTCTGTTTCAGACATAAAGAGAACTAGTTACAAATATGGGCCACAACTTGTCAGACCGCTTGTGTGGTCCCTTTGCTATCAAAAATTATCGCTATCACCACTAAGGCACAACTACATCTCAACCTATTCCTCCTCCTCTTCCTTTCTTTTTTGAATCCTTGACCCAAACCCATTGGAGCTGTCAATCACTTCGCCTGCCTTTTTCCCACAGAAGTGAGCACATAACCCAGCCTAACCAATCAGATTACTCTCTACTCTGGCCAAAGTGACTTGAGTCTGGGATATCCACCAGATCCAAGTCATTACAATCTGGGTCCTCCCCCCAAATATTGCTCATATAATCAAGAAAGAGGTATTCTCTTTTCCTCTGAAATTGTGAGAGCAAGAGTATAGAGTCTGCCACTACCAGGGACCATTTTTGATACCATATGGAGATCACTTCACTGAAAATGGAGCCAACACAGAGAAAAACATTGCTAGAGATGAAGAATGAGTACCGCTGACCATGTAATCCACTGGATTCAGTTTTGCATAAGCTAGTTTGCCCTTTGAGCTGTCTTATTATGTGAGCTACTGAATCTCCTTTTCTACTTAAGTTATCCAGAGTTGCGTGATGCTATCAGTGATGTAAGCTGAAGGAAAATAAAGGGGTCTAAGGAAATGATGACTCAATATGAAAGCCTGGAGTAGAGATTTGGATAAAGCAGTTCCTCAGATCTATGTGTTTTCTGGGAGGGAAGAGGATCTAAAACATTCATCATATTCTCTAAATGTCTGAGGCAGAGGAAAGCCTAAAAATCTGATCTATTTAAAAAAGATAAAATGTGTTCCATGGAACTGGGGAGTCAAGGATCTCTCTTGAATGTATACGTAATGAATGTATAGTACATAGTAAGGGTCTAATGTAGTTTTTTTTTTTTTTTTTTGTGGTACACTGGCCTCTCACTGCTGTGGCCTCTCCCGTTGCGGAGCACAGGCTCCAGATGCGCAGGCTCAGCGGCCATGGCTCACGGGCCCAGCCGCTCCGCAGCATGTGGGATCTTCCCGGACCGGGGCATGAACCCATGTCGCCTGCATCGGCAGGCGGACTCTCAACCACTGCGCCACCAGGAAAGCCCTAATGTAGTTTTTAATGTGCTCAGCCTCATGTTAAACAATGCTGGGCATATGAAAAAACAAAATATCATCTTTTTCAGAGGAAGATTAAAATCTAATTTTGGGCATAAGACTCCTCTAGAAGATGCCATAAGAAGATAGAAGAATGCAAGTTGTAAACAAGTTTTGTTTTAAAAATTCCATTGTTCAGTGGAAGATCATTTTTCTGTGAGTCAAAATACAGCTATCATTCAAACAGTGGGCTAACTCTAAAAGACTTTGAAATTATTAGCGATTAAAAGTCATGCTATTAGACTTCCCAGGTGGCGCAGTAGTTAAGAATCCACCTGCCAATGCAGGGGACACAGGTTCGATCCCTGGTCCAGTAAGATCCCACAAGTTGAGGAGCAACTAAGCCCAGATGCCACAACTACTGATCCCGCATGCCACAACTACTGAAGCCTGCGTGCCGAGAGCCTGTGCTCCGCAACAAGAGAAGCCACTGCAATGAGAAGCCCGCGCACTGCAACGAAGAGTAGCCCCTGCTCGTCATGACTAGAGAAAGCCCGTGCGCAGCAATGAAGACCCAACGCAGCCATAAATAAATAAATTTATTAAAAAAACAAAAAAGTCACACTAGTGTTAATATAAAATGAAGAAAGACTTGTTAAAGTGCGCACAGGTCATGCTAGTGTGATATGTGGGCTGCTGATGGCCACTCAGTGATATCAGACAGCCCAACACATGGGATATTGACAGCATGGTCTCTGGGTAACGTAGTATTAGAGGAAAACGCTATAAAAGTTATTTTATCTAGTTAAAAAATCACATACTTCATGAAAATTTGCTATTGAGCAAGAGTCATTCTACTTGTATCAAAAGGGAGAGCTCTGAGAAAGAGGGGCATTGCTAAAACAGGCAGATGACACTGACAGATCTCTTCCAAAGAGTTCTTGGTTCACACTCCATTTCACTTCTGTAGATGCTGTTGAGGAAAATTTGGATATAGATGATAATTTTTAAATTATTTTAAAAATTTTAATTTTTTTTCTAGCTTTGCTGAGGTATAATTGGTATACAAAAAACCACACGTAATTAATGTATACAATGTGGTGAGTTTGGACACGTGTATAGATTCATGTTACCATCACCACAATCAAGGTAATAAACATATCCATCACCTCCAAAAGTTTCCTGTGTCCCTTTGCTGTGTGTGTGTGTATGTGATGTGTGTGTGTGGCGGGGGGTAAGCACACTTAATGTGAAATCTACCCTCAACAAATTTTTAAGTGAACAATACCTTATTATTAACTCTGGGCATTATGTTGTACAGTAGATCTCTGGAACTTACTCATTTTGTATAACTGTAACGTGATACCCATTGAACAACAACTCTCCATCTCCCCCTCCACCTATCCCTTAGGAAGCACAATCCTACTCTCTACTTGTATAAGTCTGACTATTTTAGATGCCTCATATAAGAGGAATCATTCAGTGAATACAGATTTTTTTTATTGGAGTATAATTGCTTTACAATGGTGTGTTAGTTTCTGCTTTATAACAAAGAGAATCAGCTATACATATACATATATCCCCATCTCTCTTCCCTTTTGCATCTCCCTCTCTCCCACCCTCCCTATCCCACCCCTCTAGGTGGTCACAAAGCACTGAGGTGATCTCCCTGTGCTATGCGGCTCCTTCCCACTAGCTATCTATTTTACATTTGGTAGTGTATATATGTCCATGCCACTCTCTCACTTTGTCCCAGCTTACCCTTCCCCCTCCCTGTATCCTCAAGTCCATTCTCTAGTAGGTCTGTGTCTTTATTCCCATCTTGCCCCTAGGTTCTTCATGACCTTTTTTTTTTAGATTCCATATATATGTGTTAGCATATAGTATTTGTTTTTCTCTTTCTGACTTACTTGACTCTGTATGACAGACTCTAGATCCATCCACCTCACTACAAATAACTCAATTTCGTTTCTTTTTATGGCTGAGTAATATTCCATTGTATATATGTGCCACATCTTCTTTATCCATTCATCTGTCGATGGACACTTAGGTTGCTTCCACATCCTGGCTAGTATAAACAGAGCTGCAATGAACATTTTGGTACATGACTCTTTTTGACTTATGGTTTTCTCAGGGTATATGTCCAGTAGTGGGATTGCTGGGTCATATGGTAGTTCTATTTTTAGGTTTTTAAGGAACCTCCATACTGTTCTCCATAGTGGCTACACCAATTTACATTCCCACCAACAGTGCAAGGGGGTTCCCTTTTCTCCACACCCTCTCCAGCATTTATTGTTTGTAGATTTTTTGATGATGGCCATTCTGACTGCTGTGAGATGATATCACAATGTAGTTTTGATTTGCATTTCTCTAATGATTAATGATGTTGAGCATTCTTTCATGCGTTTGTTGGCAATCTGTATATCTTCTTTGGAGAACTGTCTATTTAGGTCTTCTGCCCATTTTTGGATTGGGTCATTTGTTTTTTTGATATTGAGCTGCATGAGCTGCTTATAAATTTTGGAGATTAATCCTTTGTCAGTTGCTTCATTTGCTAATATTTTCTCCCATTCTGAGCGTTGTCTTTTCGTCTTGTTTATGGTTTCCTTTGCTGTGCAAAAGCTTTTTAGTTTCATTAGGTCCCATTTGTTTATTTTTATTTTCATTTCTCTAGGACGTGGGTCAAAAAGGATCCTGCTGTGATTTATGTCATAGAGTGTTCTGCCTATGTTTTCCTCTAAGAGTTTGATAGTGTCTGGCCTTACATTTAGGTCTTTAATCCATTTTGAGTTTATTTTTGTGTATGGTGTTAGGGAGTGTTACAGGTAGCTGCCCAGTTTTCCCAGCACCATTTATTGAAGAGGCTGTCTTTTCTCCATTGTATATTCTTGCCTCCTTTGTCAAAAATAAGGTGACCATATGTGCGTGGGTTTATCTCTGAGCTTTCTATCCTGTCCCATTGATCTATAGTTTTGTTTTTGTGCCAGTACCATACTGTCTTGATTACTGTAGCTTTGTAGTATACTCCGAAGTCAGGGAGCCTGATTCCTCCAGCTCCGTTTTTCTTTCTCAAGATTGCTTTGGCTATTTGGGGTCTTTTGTGTTTCCATACAAATTAGTGAATACTGATTATTTTTTATCACAATCTTCTCTTCCACAGGACAATAAGGAGTTACTCACTAATACAAAATAAATATATTTTACATTACTGCATGATGCTTAAAAAAATTTTAAGGACATGGGTGTCTCTAAATTAAGATTTGTTAATATTCAAACATATTTTTTTCACTACACATTTAGCGCTTATGTAATATACGGTTTTCCCCCTTGTTTTTTTTCAAATATTTATTTATTTATTTATTTTTGGCTGTGTTGGTTCTTCGTTGCTGTGTGCGGGCTTTCTCTAGTTGCGGCGAGCAGGGGCTACTCTTCGTTGCGGAGTGCGGGCTTCTCATTGTGGTGGATTCTCTTGTTGTGGAGCATGGGCTTTAAGCGCCTGGGCTTCAGTAGTTGTGGTTCGTGGGCTCTAGAGCCCAGGCTCAGTAGTTGTGGCGCACGGGCTTAGTTGCTCCGCGGCATGTGGCATCTTCCCAGACCAGGGATCAAATCCGTGTCCCCTGCATTGGCAAGCGGATTCTTAACCACTGAGCCACCAGGGAAGTACCCACCTTGTTTTTGTATGTTTTTGATCCATATAAAATAAGTGTCAGAGAGATCCTTTAATTTTTTCATATGACATAGTAAACAAAAACTTTTTAATACAAATATGAATTTTAAGCAAATTTATTTTTTATCATGTTATGTCACACATTAAATATTGGGATGCCTTCAAAAATTATTTCTTTGAAAGTTATCTAAACTGTGGAAATATTCATAACATACTAGATTATTTGGACTAGTAATCTTCTAATGTAGTTATTTATTTTTAATTCAGAATTAATTTTTCTTTAAAGGTAATTTTGAAAAGGGTAATTATTTTCCCACTATACTCCAGATCAGTGGTTCTCAAAGTGTGATCAGAGGACGTTCCGGGTCCCTAAGACTCACTCAGGGTATGTATGAGGTTCTCCCTTTTCCAACTGCACATCTGGGTAAGGCTAGAGTTTTTCCTATACTTGAAACAAAACAACATATTGAATGCAGAAGCAGATGAGAATCCAACTTTCTTCTATTAAGCCAGATAATAAAGAGATTTACAAAACAATGCCACTCTTCTAAGTATTTTTTTATTTTGGAAAATAGTTGCTTTTCATTAAAAATGTTATTTATGTTAAAACATACTGGGTTTATTACTGTTATAGTTTTAATTAATTAATAAATACTTAAAAATTCTTTAATCTCTATTACAGCAGTCCCCAACCTTTTTGGCACCAGGGACTGGATTCGTGGAAGAAAATTTTTCCACAGATGTGGGAGTGGGGAAGTGGCAGATGGTTCAGGTGGTAATGCGAGCGATGGGGAGCGGCACGTGAAACTTGTCTTGCTCACCCGCCGCTCACCTCCTGCTGTGCGGCCCCCTTCCTAACAGGCCGCAGACAGGTACTGGTCTGCGGCCGTGAGGTTGGGGACCCCTGCTCTATTATATCGAGATTCTTTCATCTCTAATATATTAAATGTGTATAGCTATTTGGGATTCTCAGTAAGTTGGAGAGTAAAAAGGGCTCCTGAAGCCCAAAAGTTTGGGAACCAGTACTCCAGAAAACTTAACATTATACATTTGAAAACAGAAAATAGAAAGAAAAGAACAAAACTGTGGGGGCTTCCCTGGTGGCGCAGTGGTTGAGAATCTGCCTGTTAATGCAGGGGACACGGGTTCGAGCCCTGGTCTGGGAGGATACCACATGCTGCAGAGCAACTAGGCCTGTGAGCCACAACTACTGAGCCTGCGTGTCTGGAGCCTGTGCTCCACAACAAGAGAGGCCGCGACAGTGAGAGGCCCGTGCACCGCGATGAAGAGTGGCCCCCGCTCACCACAACTAGAGAAAGTCCTCACACAGAAACGAAGACCCAACACAGCCAAAAATAAATAAATTAATTAATAAACTCCTACCCTCAACATCTTCTTTAAAAAAAAAAAAGAACAAAACTGTAGTAATAATTTAAATGAAAGAAAAATGTGAATGCAGTCTCCTTCCTGCTCTGAATGCTGGAGCCCAGGTTGAATGCAGGTCATGACTTAAGTGGAGCCTGAGAAGAATCGAAGAAGAAGGAAGTTAGAGAAAAACGGGGTATTAAAAACCATCAATCCACAGAGAGTAAACTGAGTGACAAAATCTGGACTAGAAGCCAAAGTAATGACAACCAAGGAAACCAGCAGGGGGTAAAGTTGAGAGGGAGAAGTGGACAAAAAAGCAGGCAGATAAATGACTGAGAAGCCAAGGACAAGACAAGGCTGAGGTCTGAAAATCCTTCCCAGAGAGATTAGCTGAGTATAATTTGTCATCTTTTTGAAACAAAGTCTAGAGGTTCCTAGGCAGCCGGACTTTGGGGGTGGTTCCTCCAAAGGTGTCATGTCTTGGAGGTCACACCGGTGTGCGTCTTGACAGCCATTTCATCTGATATCTTCTCAATATTTCTCTGGTTCCAGGAGCTATTGTTTCCTTCCTACTTCTGACTTCCCCTTCCAATTACCTGGGTAGGTCAGGATAGGGTCTGAGCACTGGCACTGCCATTCAGAATAAGTGTTGTTTTCCTAGAAAATAACTGTTAAGCAAGCCACAAGAGTCAATGGGCAGCTACCTGAACAGTCATTATTGCCACTTGAAATTAGCTTCAAGAGTTATTATAATTAGCATCTTCAGAAGCACGAACAGATGGCTTTAACAAGTCAACATTACAACAATATTGAAATCCATAAAATACACCTTCACTATGTACGAAATAACTTGAAGAATGGTAGTTTTTAATTACTAACAATTTTCAATTATAAAAATACACATTACTAACATTCTAACTTAGGTTTCCCAGAAAACTAATGTAAGGCGAGGATTAACATTCAGGTATTTTATTTGGAATGTGCAAACCCAATGCAGTGAGAATGAGGAAAAAGGGAAATGCAGCAAGGTAAGAGGTGACACAGTGCAGTAAGCCCACTAGCTACGTTGAGCTGTAAAGACACAGCAGGTCACATGGGTAGTTGTATCCAACTGGCACACAGTACTTCCCTAGAGGAGCTATACAAGGTCACCATGCCTTGAAGAAGTTCATGGAAAGGCAGAAAGAGAGGGAATTTACCTGCCCAGGAACCTCCTCCTGTTTCCCACTGGTGAATTTTGGCCCTGTGGTGTTAACTTTTTCATACCTCTGGGTTGCATATGTAGTCTTTTTGGCAGTCACTTGTAATGCCATATCCCTCCTCATCAGATATCATATCTCATTCAAATCTAGAAGTGGCGGAAGAGCCAGAAACTTAAGGTGTGTGTCTGGGTTGGCTTAGTTGCATGAATTGGCCAGCAGGCAATCCAGCCCTCCCTGGTCTGGAAGACAGGCAGGTGGAAGGAATCTAAGAAGGCCCGTAAGAGTTTTGTCCAATCACGGTTCACTCTTGAGTTTTTATCTGTCACAGGAAAACCAGATCGACAGCAGTGGGACCACAGTTCTGCTTTTCTAATTTGCTGTATTTTACTGCCCATCAGAAAGAGCTTTGTCTCCCACTTACATTCTTTGTGCCATTGTTCTAGTTGCCAATATGAAATGGATAATGATAAAATGGCTTGGACACGTGGGCTTTTTCTGTAAAGCCTTATTTTAGCTCCCCTATTTGAAATGCCCTAAATATTCAAAGAAATACACCCTTTCATCCTCATAAAATCATTTAAGAAAAAAGCTAAATAATTTAATAAGAGTGATTATACAGATTTGTACAGTTTTAAACCTCCACGGAAATCAAGATTCCTTAATATTGAAAGAAATCCCAACTTTGCTGTCTGCCTCCATGAGGGGAGAAAGAGAAATGGATAAGAGGTATAATTTTAGAGTAACATCAGAGAAAAAAGCTCACCATTGGAATAAAGTTGATGAAATGTGGGCCCTTCATTGAGATACACAGCAAATATACTCCTGTGCTGGGACTGGAAAGGTTGAGGGAAGAAAAGCAGGAATAATTGAAAAATATGTGAGAAGAAAGTAATGAGGAATTAAGGGGGAAGAAAAAGGAAAACCAGTTTCTGCATGTGAGAATGATGGATAGAGACAGAGGTGGTGAATGAACTGGAGAAAAGGAGAGGGACTACAGCACCAGATTTCTGGTGGTCTTGATCCTCTTGGCTATCTCAGATGTGGTCTAGATCTGTCCGGACTCTGAAACTTCAATATTTCTCTGGCTTCTTAGGCTCATTTTTGGTTTTAACAATGACCAACGAACATGATGTGAAGTACAGAACTGTGCTCCTCAAATCCTTTGTGGAAAGAGGCAAAATGTAAATTATTAATGGGTAAATAAGCAGACAAATACCTTTAAATTTTCACAATTCTTTCCTGCATAGCTTCTGCTTAATTTAGCATCCTGGTTTCTGACATATCAACAAGTACATGCTGGCACTAACATGCGTGGTGAAAAGACTTGACAACTGGAGCTTTGTTAAATTCAAGAATGATAGTTTTAGCCTACAAGGATTTGAAAGCTAGGAACTGCTATTTGAAAATGCAAAAATCAAATGTGGGACACTGAGAAAAATACTGAGTTTTTCCTATCTGAGGCTAATATCTCCAACAACTACACAATTTTAGCCAAGTCTGATTATTCCTTTATCTTCTTGACCTAACAGAAACCTGGGCATCTCATGACTACCTTACTTTCTTTAGGGTCTTCCCAAGTGGTGACTTGTTTTCATGCCAGTAGGAAAGGTACCATAGGGCCTGGAAGGAGGACAGGGTGTCCTTTTTGCTACTCATTGCTATGTCCAAACCATTTCTCCTCCCTTATGCCTCCAACAAAGAGGCCAGTTTAGCCAGAGGAAAGTGACAGAGGAGGAAAACAGTAGATGATGACAGAGTCTCCTAATGACCAGAAGCCAGGTTGAACATGGTAAGGACTTGATATTTTTGTATCAGAGAGGTCAGACACATTTGGAAGATTTTGAGAGAGGAATGACATGACCTCAGTTAATTTTTAAAGGGATACTCTCACGCTTGGGAATTCCCTGGCAGTCCAATGGTTAGGACTCTGAGCTCTCACTGCTGAGGGCCCGGATTCAATCCCTGGTTGGGGAACTAAGATCCCACAGGCCAAGCAGTGAAACAGAAAAAAAAAAAAAACCCCAAAACAAAAAACGGATACTCTGACTCTTGTAGGGATGAGAATGGGAGGATAATTGGAAGAGTTAAATCAGAGAGACTCAATAAGAAGTTATGGCAGTTATCCAGGTGAGAGTTGATGGTGACTTAGACCCAGGTGCTAGTGATGAAGGAGGTGAGTAAGAAGTAGATGAACATTTTTTTAAGAACCAACAGTATTTGAAGATGGACTGGTTATGGGGTATAAGAGAAAGAGAAATGCAAAGGTTGACTGCTTGTTTTTCCACCTGAGAAATGGGTAGAATAATATTGCCATTTACTGAAACGGTGAATAAATAGGTTTAGAAAGATGCTAATAATATCGTGTCCCTGTCCATTGTACTGAACTCACCTACCATTCATCCCCTTTTACTACAGCTCACTGATCATCGAATTGATCTTTCCAGAAGCCAAGATCATTTCCACTTCTGAGCCTTCCCACTTTGTACTTGATAGTTCTTTGTCTTGAATGTTCTTCTCCCAGGTATTTCCGTGTGACTTTGGACTCAATGGAGAGGAGAACGGTAGGGGCAGCTACACAGAGGAGGTGACGGTTCAGAGGTGGAGGCAGTGATGAGCAATAGACATGGTGGGGTGGGACCGACAGAAAAAGTAAACTGTAGAGAAACCAGTATTCTGTTTTACATTTAACAAGACTAGTATAATGCCAATATGGTTCTGACCAGTATGAGAAGACTAATAAGCATTTCACTCAGATAAGCTTGGCTTTGAAAATTGTGAAACAGTATTCTTGGGAGTTCCATAATAGCCACTTCCTACTCTCTGCAGACTCTAAAACATCTGGGAGGCAAAAAGGGGAAAAGTAGAGCTTTCCAATGGAGGAGGATCCCAAGGATTGGGATCGAATTAAAGAAGACAAAAATGCTCTCAGAAGCTCAACCCAGAAAGAAAAACACTTGTCTTTCAGAACCTGAAACCTCTGTAAATCAGGTAGGTTCAGAAGACAGCAGCTCTTCCAAAGGAGGTAACCTCTCCTCCTTCATTCTTAGAGTCTAAAGTATAAGACTTCCTGCTCACAGATGCTAGAAATTCTTTCACGGGGAACAGTCTTTTACTTGACAGTGAATGAAGGAGGCTTAAAATATTCCTGGGATAGATAACAAGCTGAACAAAGTTTATACAAAAGATCTGGCTGATGCCAGACGTTCTCTAGAAACAGGTTTGGCTTAACAGAGGGAGAGAAAAAAGGGAAGAGAACATGATATATAAAGTAGAAAGGACATTATATTTTATACACCTCTCTCTCCTATTTCTTTCATCTCTGGATCTCTCCCTGGCATTAAGAATATATGGGGGTAACCTTCATTTAATATCTCTTATCTTTAAAAAGATCTCACCCTTCAGTCCCTCACCCCTCTTCCTGCTTCCAAAGCGTAGCTCTGCTCCCCTTAGCAGAAAACCTCTCCAGAGCTGCCTCTGAGTTTTCTCCACTTCCTCCTCCCTTTCCCCATATATTTGTCAGTGAAATTCAATCTGGCATCACCCCAAGAACTCCTCCAAAACTGCTTTTATAGAAGAAATCAGTGGTCTCCTTGGAGGAGACTAACTACTTTTCTGATCTTATCTTACTCTGTCAGCAGCATTCGATATATTTGATCACTCCCTTCTTCACGTGAAATTAATTATACCATGTCACCATTTTGGTCTGACTTACTTTAAAGGCTGCAGAAGTATTTTAATACTTCCTAACTAGTCTCCCTGCTTTGATTCTTAGTCTTTGCAATCATCCCCTCTGCACACAGCAGACAAAGTGATATCTTTAAAATGTAAATCAGATCCTGTCACTCTCCAACTTAAATGTTGGCATCCCACTGTTCTAAGAGTAAATGCAAACTCTTTACCAAGGTCTTAAAACTCAGGATGGGGTGGCCTCACCCTTTTGAGCTAATGTCATTTTTCTCTCTATAAAGAGGCCACTCAACTCCCAGACCAAGCTCCAAGGCCTTCACACTTGCCACGCCCTCTTCCACTAGACCTTCTCACTTCACTCAGAAAACAAATGAGAGGCCTTCCCAGGTCACTGCATCAAAGGTAGCTAAACACACATACACATATACGCATAACATAATCATCACTCTAATCCCTTTATAAAATTTACACAAATGTATGTTACCATTTAGTTACAAATTCATTATTTGTTTCTTCCACCAGAACATAAGCTCTATGATAGCAAGGGCTTGTCCATTTTTTACACATTAGTACCGCCAGCGTTATTTACCAACACCTGGTATATAAATTTATAGAATAAATAAATGAAGGATGGTACTAGTATTTGAATACAAAAGGTTGGGGGCTCAAAGGAAAAAATCCCTGGTTTAACAGCTCTGGTTAGATGAGATTAGATGTGGTTAGTCACTTCTCCTGCCATTCAAATCCGTATGACATTTTTGTCATGTTATCAACACCAATGGAGTGGAGAATGCCTGTCTCACAGGCAGAGCTAAGTACCCAGATCTTCTAGAGCCTACACAGATAATAGCTTGTGATTTCTAAATTGTGAGCCACAAAGGGTCACTATACCACTTATTCAAGATTGCACTCTCCCATGAGTAAATGGGGAATGCTCCAAGAAATATAATTAACAAAAGCTCTGGTGAAGTTACTGACTTTCTAAATCCACTGCAGCAGGTACTGATACTCCTCACAGTATATAGAGCTTTCACAGCTTCTTCTTCAACCAGCACACTTTGCCTTTAATTTGTGTGGTACATGCTGTGTATCAAACATAACCACAGAAGAGATTAAATGAGAGTGAAATGATGAAAATTAGACAACAGAAGAGTGAGAACTGGAGTATACTATGCATTCCCAAAGAAGGAGAAGTGAGATCCTCGGTAAGCAGAGAATTCTAGGGATGCAGCTACGAATTTTCTGCTTTGTCTTTGTGCCAGTCAAGGGACAGTTCAAAAGAAAAGCTTTGCTGGGTTCCTATTCACATATTCCCCAATGAGGTGACTTCAGTACCTGCATGGTCAAATCCATGCAAAAAAGAAATTGATATCAGGTGCTTACAAAAAATGAATATAATGTTAGCCTCCCAAATTTTCTTTTATGTTCATGTTGCCAGGGCTGGAAGAAAATAAACACATATATAAATTTTTATAAAGGTATCAGCCACTTTAAAAAAAATATATAAAATATAAAAAAATAAAAGTGAGTACCATATCTACCATTGTAACATTATCATTATCATTTTGGTTTACTTCCTTTCAGTTTTTAAAACTGTGCATATTTCCTTATATATTTCAAATATGGAAATACAATTTTGTTTCTTACAGTGTTCACTGAAAATACCATAAAGTTTTATGAATACCCAATGTTCATAAGCAGAACGTAAAAAAGAGCTTCCTAATGTCCCCATGTCATTAATGGCTATCCTATGGTTAGACACTTACAACTGCCTACGTTTTGTTACTAATATAAATCATTCTGTAATGAACATCCTTGGTTGTACTTTTTAAAAAAATGCAATTTGAATTCTGCCCCTACCATTTAGAGCCCTTCATAAAGTCTCTTATCCTATGTGAGGATTATTTCAATTTCTTCATGGATAAGATGGGGATAATAATGGCTACCCTACCATGTTATTGTTGTAAGGATTAAATGAGAATATATACGAAATCTCCTGGCTCATGGTAGATGTTCAGTGCCTTTCCTGAAAGAATTTGTAAAAGTAAGGTAAATATTTTCTAGTCTTCTATTTCCAATTTTCTGTCTTCACATAAAAATTAATCCAACTAAAACAAAGTGTAGAAATACAAGTATTTATGAGGGTATTCCAGCCCTAGAAAGGAAAAATGCCTAATATACGTGAAAATATAGCTTTATCTTTTTTTCCCTAAAAGTGTGGAAGACAACTTCATTAAAATCTTAAACTACGTCCAATATAATCTTCTTGCTGAATGGTAATCAAAGAGGGGGATTGGTGCCTATTTGCATTCAAATTTAAACACCTTCCTTCACCTTTTTTTCAAGACTGGGATGAGAGCTGAACTACTGTGGTTAAGCTCCATGGAAGTTTTAAGGCCATTTCTTATGTTTATTAATTACTGTTGACCATCAGGGTCACACCTGGGTTACTACAGACCTGAGTATCAGCCAGGTCCTACAGACATTCAAGTTCTAATAGAACTGAAACAAATTCATCATTTCTTTTTCATTCTTTTTAGTTGTTTTCACATGGTCAAGGCAGTACTTTTCAAAATACTCTAAAAATTACCAAGAAGGCATGAAAACAGCAATATTTAGTTCTCATTTTATATTGCTTTCAGTTGGACAGCAATGACTCGGTTGCAGAATTCCCAAACCATTTGAAGTGAGGGGCATATATTTTCAAGGTCCTGAGATCTCCCTTTGATCCTAAAACTAAGTGATCATCTATGAGATACTAAACTGAGAATTTACATATTCAAGAAGCTTATGACTTTGTAACCTATCAAATAACAAAACCAAAAAGTACTCCTGGAAATATTAGCATTTAAGTCTCATCAGTTACATCTTGGGGTTGAATCCCTTACTGAGGATAGCTTTGAATAGGGGAACACCTAGACAATCTTAGAAGCTTTAGCTCCTTGATGTTCTAAGACAATTAAGACTTTCAGATACCCTGGTTAATATTGTTCAAAAATGCTAAAAACTTCCTTAAAGAAAGGAAAAGAACAGGCTGTAGACACAAAATGCTTTTAAATGACCCTAAAAGTGATATAATAATGCTCTGGGGCTGGAATAGGAAAGAGATACAAGAGATCTTAATGATTTAAGGTTTGAAATAAAATTCCCTTGTTGATTTTGTTCCACGGCAGTGTCAACAACAAATTGGCACTTGTCAACTACCTCTACAAGGATTAAATCATGTGCTGCTGCAGCTGCTGATTTTCAACACCCCCTGAAAGGAGTTCAGGGTGGAGAGCAGAAATGAGAAACTCTGTGTTCTGGGAAAACTGGCAGAACAGGTCTTCAGATAGTTAGATATTTTCAGGATTTGATTTTATGAGCCCAATTCTCCTTGTGACTAGCAGAAACCTTCTGCAAAAAATATCTGCTTGATTGTATATACTCCCCCTTTACCAAAATCACATATACACTGACCTTCCCCCCTACCTCTTTGGAGCAGTTTCTCAGAACTATCTGAAATGCTGTCTCCCGGGCTATAGTCCTCATTTTGCCCCAAATAAAACTTGACTCACAACTCTCACGTTGTGCATTTTTTTTAAGTCAACAGCAGTAGCTGTTTCTCGTTGTATAAGTCTGGATTTGCCTTCCTTGGTGAGGAAGCATCTTAACATCTTAACCCAGAGCTTCATTTTTTCTGAAGAGTTCAGATGTTTCCAGAAATCAATAACTAAAGCATGTCAGCTCAGTCCTTCTCAAAAGTCTTTTTCTTTACAGTAACATGCATCTCCTCAATGCACTCCCAACAGCCTGTCCTTTAATCTCTTCTGGATTAAACGGTTCAGAGCATAAAAGTTCCATGTATGACTAATTGGGTAGATATGCATACATTCCATGCTAATGCCCTACCATTGCTTTCTCTCTTGATAGTTTCCAGGACTGTCAGGGCTCAGAGAGGGCAGTGGAAAGGGGCCTATGATCCATGCAGTGGGCTGGTCTGGTCCTGTCTCTAAATGTCTGATCATTATTCAACCCCATGATGTGTTCCCCAGCTGTCTATAGCTGCTAATGCCCTTGCCTAACCCTGTCTCTAATGTAGTAAGCATCTGGCGATGGCTGTGGTGCATGGCTGCTTTATCCTCACTGTAGAGACCATGCTCCCATGTGTTACGTAGCTGCCCTTGAACCCAGAAGCCAATGTGGCAAGAACAGAGTGAGGGAGAAACAGTTCTGAGAGAGAGCTGAATTTATACTGAATATTTACTCTAAAGAAATTCTTTTAAACTAAAAGGGACTCTTAAACTGTAAAAAACTAAGATATCTTTGACTGAAAAATTTAAGTACTTTTCCCCCCAGATATCCAGTTGGTACCAGATTCAGGAAGAATTTTAATCATCATAGAACACAAAGAATACTTAAATTTCTTTTTTTTTTTTTGCAGATATAAATATGGTAGGTAAATCGTGACACTCATCCACATTCCCCTTCATAAAATACGTCAAAATTTAAAAGATGATGATAGTAATATTGGATCCACTTTGATTTTGAAACTGATCATGACACCCAAATATGTCCTGATGCTATGATGGAAAAACAGTTCTAAACTATTCTGATCTCAAAATTTCAAACAAAAATCTTCCCAGTGACAGTGTGGTATTCTGTGGGGAAAAAAGCATCGTAGATATAACTATCCGTTTGATACATTTTTCAGACTTCTGGGGTAGAGATAAGTATGAGTAGCTTTGAATGTACTGAATGTACCCTGTGATACTGACACTTAGAGCAGAGAGCAAACTGGAACTCCATATACACAGCCGCATGTGGGACCATCACTGCATCCTACCTTCGCATAAGACAAAAGGCAAAGAGAGCCATACCCGGCAATGTTTTGTACATTACACACTCCTTCGTTATTCTTCTTTCATTTGTTAGTGGATATTGTATACTGAGATGCATTAAACTAAAGTTTTAATAACATTTGGAAAAGAAATATGTTGCTTGTTTTCTCTGCACACAGGGAACTCTTGCTCACTCACAGTGTGACTTGAACTGCACTCAGCTTCTCTGTGTCTGTGTGTCAACAAAGGCTTTTTCATCCTTTATCAGATTAGCAAGGAGCAACATCTAGTTTCAGTTCCATTTCTGGGCCATGCTTATTCCTTACTTTTGTTTTTTTTTTGTCTTTCAGGACCTAGCTGGTATCAATAGAAAGGGCTCAGATTTGGGACTCAAAAGTCCTGCGTTCAAATTCTCCATGCTATTGTGTCCTTTGGGGAAACATCCCTTCTCTAAAACTCCCTTAAGTAAAACAGTCCCATGAGGCATTGTTGCATTAACATATGAAAGGGGCTACTACATATTGTTGAATAATTAAGTGTGGGTCCCATTCTTATTAGCATTATGCTTCTTTACTGTTAAAATTGCTGGAGTGGCATATGGTGATTTGAAAATGCTTACTTTAAAAAAAAAGCTGTTGTTAAGCTAATTCAATACTGAAAATTATTTGGATCTCTTCTAATCAATATCCTTTGCACACAGTCATTCATTTTCTCTCTTTCAGCAAATTAATGGTTTTGGAGTTTCAGGACTTAATCTTCTCTTAGCCTTCTTTCTCTCCGCTCTTCTTACATTGTCTGGATGAACACAGCTTTGATCATCATTCAACTTTGTACCATAAAGAAATATAAAAATAAAAATTTGTTAAAATGTTTTTCCCTGTTAACACTAAGATTATAGCTTTTCCCCTTCTCACTAAGATAGGAATCCTAAGTTTGCTTTGAGGCTGATCTGTGTTCCTTCTCAGCTTTCCTGGTTGTGGTCCATCAGGCACCACTCCCCAACTCTGATCTCCTTGGGCTCCTCTCAACTTTCCTGCTGCCCCGCACCTCTCCTTTGGTTACAAGGCCTTTCCCACTCAGTTCTCTGAGAAGTTTCTAGTCTCTTTCTTCTACTAGGGTATGGTAACATAAGCTCTTCCTAAGATTTCCTCTGGTTTGGGCTAGTCACCTCCTTTTTGCCTCCATAGGCTTCATATAAAGGGTGAAGATCACTTTAGATCCAACCACTCACTACTTGTAAAAGTACCAGAAGGTTGGGACTTCCCTGGTGGTGCAGTAGTTAAGAATCGCCTGCCAATGCAGGGGACACAAGTTCGAGCCCTGGTCCGGGGATATCCCATATGCCGTGGAGCAACTAAGCCTGTGCACCACAACTACTGAGCCTGAGCTCTAGAGCCCGTGAGCCACAGAGCCTGCACACAACTACTGAGGCCCGTGCACCTAGAGCCCATGCTCCGCAACAAGAGAAGCCACCGCGATGAGAAGCCGGTGCACCACAACGAAGAGGAGTCCCCGCTCACGGCAACTAGAGAAAGCCCGTGTGCAGCAACGAAGACCCAACGCAGCCAAAAATAAATAAAATTAAAAAAAGAAAGTACTAGAGGGTTAAGTGTGATAACTTGAGCAGATGGTGTAACTGCAAAGTATGTTTCTTTCTGGGTAATAGCACACAGGCCAGTGCCTATATTCTCAATCTCTCTCTCCCTACTTCCCTTGTATCAGCTTGCCTCTGAATTATGTTTACTTTTTAAAAGGCAACAAAATGCCTGTGAAAGATCAATAAAATGAGAGGATAGATAAGTGAGCTGAATTGTGACAGATTCTAGCAGCATTTTTATCAAGCAAGAAAACAAATCAAACTGCAACGACTAGTTCTCTGCAAGAATGTTCAGACTTCCAAGTGGATCTTTGAACGGTAAAGCATACAAATCAGGCCAAGATTTTAACATTCCACCCTGCTACCTCTCTTCTCTTGTAGACATATACTTGTCACAAACTGAATAGAAATATCCCTATTCCTATTCCAGGAAACCTGGCTTAATAGTCCCTATGAAAATCAATAGGTTCCAACTGACAGAATGCTTGAAGAAGTTTCACTTCACTTGACACAGCTTGTTATCGGCAAGCTACTTTCCTTAATGTGTTCTGAGACCTCAGTTGGGCCCAACAAGTCTATTGGAGCTAGTGATTTATTATTCCCCTCTCCATCACTGACCAAGGGAGACCCTGACTCCACTTCTAGAGCATACCCATTAGTTGTTAAAAGTAGTTATAGCAGTGTTTAATAGACGCATATCTTTAACCCAGATTGACCTAGCCATCTCTCTTACGTGTATCACAGAAATTGAAAAATGAATGGCCTGTGATCAGTTTTCCATGTTCCCAAAGGTTAGACAGAAAGAGACAAGAGCAGGTAATCCTCAGTTTGCCAAGTGGTATAAATGTTATTATTTCTATTTCAGAACTGAAAAACCTGAAAACTCCTCTAATGGAGACATCCTGGAGATTCAACTACCAAGAATTTGAGGGAGGCCTGTGTACCTTCTGTAATTTGATCTAGAGCAACTTTTCAAAGTCTCCAGCAGCATCATAGTTACATACTCAAAGAGCTAATTCATAAGAACATAAGGAAAAATGAATACAAATTAAAAACTAACTCATAGAATGATCAGCAAGTCACAACGTGTGGCTCTTCAACTAACTGAGAGGAGGATAAAAGGCCTCTTTTATCCTTTAGTACTTAATGGAAATTTTATAAAAGTTAGGAACATTTACTAGGTGGATGCTAATTAAATTATTCAAGAAAAGCCTTTCCAGAAATCTATAGATCACTTTACATTACAATAACTAAAATATGACAAAATTTAGACCTAAAAGAGCTTCTAAACTATGGATCAAGTCACAGTGCTCCAATGTCAAGAATCAGAATAGAGCAGTAGGGTTGAAAGTGTTCCAAATCTAGGAATCACGGGCATCCAAGATTTGTCTAAGTATGAGGTCATATGACCAGAAATGATATAATTAGTTTGTTCATACAGCAGTATACAATATGTCTGGTGCTGCTTACTGCTTAGTTTTCAATCAAGCTAATGAAAATATGAGAATTACACAGAATGAGCTGATAATATTATAATATAAAATATCTGTGTGGACCCATTACAATTAATAATAAGAACAATGTTCACCATTTATTACATGCTCCCTAGGTGCTGAGAAATATTTTACATAAGTTATCTCATTTTAATTGTTACTAAAATGCCACGGGCTAGATGTTCTTAAACTCATTTCACAGATGAAGAAACTAAGATTGAGAGATTTACATAACTGTTGTAGGGTCACACAGGTAGTAAGTGGCAGAAGTGATCCTGAACTCAAGTTGTCTGGCTCCACAGCCCATGATCTTACCCCACAACCACATAGCCATTCTTAAGGAGAGTCAGAAGACCTATACATTCTGAACTTATACACTGAGATTGGCTCTCAGACTCATAAATTCTGAATTTACACACTGAGATTAATTCTTAGACTCAATACTGGGTATTTCATGCAAGGATTTTATAGCAATCTGAATGCAATCTTTTTCAAGAGTTGAGCCACATGGCTAGAAATGTCATCATGATTTTAGAATTCAAATATTTGTCTTCAAAATTCCAGGGACACTATAAATGATTGATGATCATAATTTTCTTAAATCTCAATCAGTTCCTGAAAATGAGCCATATTGATAGGCCTGAAGTGTGATTATTTAGACACACCCTAGGGGATGTACTCCTTAGGAAAAGAGATAATGCCTGTGACTCATTCCTGAAGGAGTGACTCCATTATCACCAAAATTCTTCAAAAGTTGTGATTCCATTTAACTCAGCAAAAGTCAGTCCAGACTGAAGGTTCCATCTGCATAATCTGTTCAAATTTTGACATTTTCTTGAATCTATTATTTTCCTTCTGTGCAGTTTTAAGTTCAGCATATTAAAAAGTCACGTAACTAAATAACATCAATAAAAAGGTCCCATCTTGTAAATCACTTATTGTCCCACTACCCGTGTCTGTCAGAATCTTTTAACGCCCCAAAGTTGTTCATCTGAGGACGCAGCTTAGAAAATCTTTCTACTCTACTTCAATTTCTTCTAAATATTGCATAAAACGGAGATGATGAAAGGCTCATGAGTGAAGGAAAAAAGGAAGCCTTGTTTCCTTCACCCTGGATTCGTTTTACAAAGTTCACAGTAAAAGTTTCACTGATATCTGCCAGCCAATTACATACAAGGTAATGAGGTATTTATGGGCAACAAAAATGGCACTGCCTGTGAATCTGTAACTGTTTTAAAATAAAAAGTTACAAAATGGGTCACCTTTCCCAGGAGGAGAGTAGGTATGGCACTCCTAGTGACTTGATGAGTTCTTCAGTCCAAGGATCTCTAATACTATGTGGAAAAAAATTAAAAAAAATAAACAACCAGAAGAGCCCTTCAATTCATTTTCCTCTCTTGTTTACCCTCACTGCCCTCAAAGCTTTATCCTCATTAATGACATGATGAGACAAATGGATACTGTTTCTGGAAAAGTCCAGGATTTTCAGTATAGTAAAAAGTTGGTTCAATTATCATTTTCTGTTTTCTGGCACTTCAATACATCTATAATAGAGAGTCACTGGTGTTTATCAGGACATTTAGAAACTGTAAGATCTTTTAATGCTTTCTGAATGTCCAGAGAAAAGTTATGTTGAACAGGATCTCAATGTTGAAGTTTGGTTTAACTCAAATTTTCTCATATACTGAAATTCTAAAATCTAGCATGGATACTAGTATACTGTCCTAAATTTAATAACTATTGATTTTTGCCATATTTTTTTTTCTCTCTCTCTCCCTATATGTGCACACACATACACACACTCACACTTTTCTTTCATTGTGAACTATCTGAACATAAGTTGCAGACATTAATGATGTTGGTCGATATGTATTTTAATGTATTCTAATTCTAGAAATTGTAGTTGTCTATAGATAAAGAACATGGTATTATATCCACATATAAAATATATGGTAATTTAAAATATTTTTATTATAATTACATGTTAAGTTCCCACAAGGATATTTTATTAGCCAAAATACCCAACTGTCTGAACATAACAAGCTACTTTATGTTTATTATCAGTATTAATTCTGTCCTGTACTTGACAACCAATGGAATGTGGATTTCTCCATAAGAGTAGATGCTTTAGTCTATCTTCCTATGGATAAATTAGAGTCTTTGTCTATCACTCAGACATATGAGTGCTTAATGGATTGTTAATGACAATCAGGGTGTTTTATAGGGGGAATAAGTCCCTTACTGCCAATGTAAACTAAATCCTTCCTAAAATATTAAGCTATGAGAAAGGAACATAATATTGCCACAAAATAAATTTTGGGTAAACTGTCCTGAAACAGCTTTTAAACAGATCCTGGGGAAGAGGATTATTGTTATCAAATAATTAACTTGTGGAAGAGATAGGGAAATTTTCTTGGACTTAAAAACATTTATATGAATCTAATCACCTATAAAATGGATAGGTTTTCTTATGTTTATTAGTTTCTTGAATGTGATAAAAGTTTTATTCAACTTCAGATAGATTATTGAGTGGAATATTTTGAAATTCACCTTAGAGGTCCTCTTTTATTGATAGGATTTTGGATGGAATTGTGTTCCCCCCTCCAAAATATGTTGAAGTACTAACCCCCTAGTCCTTAAAAATGTGACTTTATCTGGGAATTAGTTGTTGTAAATATAGGTAGTTAATTTAAGATGAGGTCATACTGGAGTAGGGTGGGCCCCTAATCCAATAGAACTGGTGTCCTTATATGAAGAGGGAAATGTGAACACAGACATGCAGAGAGGGAACATGATATGAAGACATGCAGGGAGAAGACTGCCATGTGACAATGAAGATAGAGATTAGAGTGATGCAATGACAAGTCAAGGAACATCAAGCATTGCTGATGGTCACCAGAAGCTAGGAGAGAGGCATGGAACAAATTCTCCATCAGTGCCCTCAGAAGGAATCAACCTTGCCGTCCCATCCCCTTGATTTCAGACTTCTAGACTTCAAAACTGTAAAAGAATAAATTTTAATTGTTCTAAGCCATCCAGTTTATGGTAGTTTATTACATCAGCCCTATGAAATTCTTACAGATAGTTGATAGATGATAGACAGACAAACAGATGTAGACAGATAATCTTTCAAACCTCTTAAGTTTGGGTCTAATCATAAAATGAGGACCCAAGGAATTATCCCATGAAGTGGTATAGTAGCCCCAAAGTTGTTAGTTGAACCACATAAAATTGTCATTTTTTATAGGTCAAGAATAGTTTAATAGATGAAGTTTTATGTGGCTCAATCTAATAAATAGATTACACAGATCATTCAAGTTTTCTGAAGCTCACTTTCCCCGTCAAGAGCAGATATTTAACTGAATTTGCTAGAAGAATACTTTGTTTCCCCTACATCACTTTTCCTCCATAAATAGATTCTTAGTCTTAAAATAAGATCATAGGCTTCATTCATTTCATTTGGATAAGGAAGTTCTGTCTTCATGATCTATATAGAATTAAACACTGGAGGCAATTTCTCTTTGAGGTTTTGCCTGCTATTCCTCTTGTTTATACATCTCTGGGCATGGTTGATTCTAGGAGACAATGCTGGGAATTTCATCTATGTTAAAAACTGAGGTTTCTCCAGGGGATTTCTCTCATTCCATTTGGTACAACAGTAACTGTGTTTGACAACATCTGCCTTACTGCATCGTTCTGCAGTTCCATCTGACACTTGGTTCCCGTCCACATTTTCTTCGTGCCTGTCTTCTGAACAAGATGTTTCCACAACAGAGGTGGAGGAGAGAAGACAGGGAGGGCAAATCAGAGCTTTACTTTCTCAATGAATAAAAGTCATGAACCCACCAAGTGTCTTCACTTCTCTCTTATTCCAATTCATTCAAAAGATTTTTGACATAAACAAATATTCTCTAAACCAGCCCCTTGTCCTTTGGGATTCTGAGCATTCACAAGTCATTTCTGAATACTCATTTTCCTAGATGTTTATATAGCTAGTGCCTTTCAAAGTTTCCTCAACTATGAAAATAAAATAACCACACACAAATTTTACTGACAATTTTTTAACCAGCAAGAAATGATACAACCAAGTCCAAAAACATCTCTTGTGTCACTACTGCTAAAGCATGCCAATATATTTTCATGAAAAGCAGATGTTTAACAGGAAATTCTGTTTCATGAAATCTTAATAATCCTTAGTTCAAATACATTTTATGACTATAAGAAATTGATTTAAGAGAAAACTCCAAAGCTTATCAATCAAAAGCTGCCTCTACATTCTGGAATCATTGGCTACACCAAATAGGAAATCCAGAATAAAGACCTTATTAGGAGCAATTGCCATTTAAACTATTACCTTCTTCAGTTATACTGTTCTTGCTGCTTGAGTGGCGTTAAATTCTAACAGATTGTTTGAAAATGTCATTCTACTTCTACTTGACTGAAAACATTGTGCCATTATTCTCTTCTTCATTATATGAGAGTCTAAAATTTCCGTGTGCCAGACAATACATAAACAGTTGGTGATATTAAGCTGACTTTAGAAAAAAAAAATCCCTTGGCCTCAAAGAGGTATTATTTGACTTCAAAAGTTACAGTATGTCTCTCCTCAGCATATGTTACATCTGGGTTTTCAGAAATATATATATTTCACATATTTGTTCACATAAAATTTGAGAAAGGAAGAATTTGCTATAAAAGAATATGTTGTCTTTTTGTGGTTTTATAAGGAGAAATTACCTAAGGGCAGAAAGTATAAGTAGGGCATTACAATGACAAATATTCTCTAGGGCACAGGGAGTATAAAAATGCCAGTATTACATGCTGACATTTGTATTTTGAACTCTCACCTTAGCATTTCTTACTTATTGGAGATAAGCCTAAGTAACTTTTGCCCCCTCAGCTCACCTACAAGCTTAGGGCAAGAAAAAAAAAATCCGAAAACAAAATCCTTCCTTCTTGTTCAAATATGAACTTCTTCGATGAGCAGGTTCAGTCCCAGATATATTAGCATTTGCCTGGTTGTACTTTACTGAAGTAAACCCACCATTTGAAAATCAAGTTAGAAGCTGATGACTTCTTTAACAAATGCATCTATTTGTGTTTCATTTAGGTATTTTTAAATAGCAACCTTTTCTAGTATATTAAATTGTGATTGGAGATTATATAAATGTACATATATATCTGAAAACATGACAGGTATACAAAGCAAAGTTTACCTGGAAACTCTAAATGTCTTTCCATTCCATACTTCTCCTCCCCACAACTGTATCTAATTTGAGATCCAGTTGCTTTCAAAGAATCACAATTTCCATCAAAAAACAACCCATTTGGCTGCACTCTCATAATCATGATTCAAATGAGTTAGCTGCACATAGCAGCTCTCTGGCCCTTTTGTCCTTCGAATCAGGGCTCCTGCCTTCTCCAGGTCACAGATCCCTTAGAGATGCTATTATATAATGAAATAAACTTACTGTTTTCTTTAACACTTTGAGAGCATAAGGCTTCTGGGTCCCCTTCTGTTTGCATCTGTATACAATGGATGTAGCACCCCTTGAGGGGGAAAAAGACAAAAAGAAAATGTTATGCTTTGGACAAGAAATTAAGGGGAAAGCTTGAAAATAAGTATGTCTTACATTTACCCTCATAACTGACAAGTGTTTATAAGTTCTATTATAGGGCTGGCCCAACTGTTGAGAGGATTTTTTTCTCATAACTAAAGATAGTGTGCTCAGATTTTCCTGTCTGCTCTTCTTCTCCTAGCTCAACGCTATACAAGTAACCTGCCTAAGGCTGTTGCCTTCAGTCATCTCTGGAGAAGAGTAAGCCTTATGGCTTCAGGGAGAGGGTTTAATTTCAACACTAGGCTGTAAGGGTCAGGAAAGTCTCCATTACTTGGCAAGGGTGCTGGGAACCCTTGAGAATTTACACCACTTCATTTGATTCCCTGGCATTCTCCCAGAGCCAATATTATTCCAATAGAGAGATACCGGTTCCTTCATCTTGGTGAATACTGCTACCACTTACTCACACGTGCCTAACAAAAATGATTACATGAAATGTCCAGGAGAAAATCCTATTAAAATGGTCAAAGATATACAGAGAAAAAGTAAATTTATCACTCTATAAAAAACTTGGAGAAGTAGAGAAAGTTTTTTACTTGTAATGCAGAATGGTAAGAAGAAACTCAATAACTATCTTTATGTATGTGATACATGTGTGAAGTTACTAAAAAGAGAACATTAAAAAGCAGGACATTGTGGTCCTGATGCTTCCTCTCCAGTCATGAGAGCAAGAGAACAAGACAGAGATAAAAAGAGACAGAGCAGGCTTAAGTACAACCTTAGAGAACTTCAGATAAGTCTTAAAATAAGATCAGTTGAAGTAAATCTGTCATACTTTAAAGATTAGGCCAAAGGACCTCTCATGATACATTCAGTCCAGTGGTTCTGAAATTCTAAGAAAGAACAAAAGAAATATACAAATCAAGCATATTCCAAGCTACCCACAAACATCAAATTTTTAATAGACCCAGCAAGAGTCAGGAACTGGTGGTGTAAATGCTAATAGGTAAGAACAATTTCAACACATTTTTTTAAAACTGTGGTAAGATATAACATATACACAAAGAAATAAAGAGTTGCAACGGAATAAATGGAGGTAAATATAAAATGCTATTTTCTTTATTTTTAATTGCTCTAAATTATATAAAGCAGAAATATTAATTCACTGTTTATGGCATATGTAAAAGTAAAATGTATGACAAAAATAGCACAAAGAATGGGAGAATTTGAGATAATACTGTTAAGTCCTTATATTACATGTTAAGTCCTTAAATTACATGTTAAGTAGTATGATATTATTTAAAAGTAGACTCTGATTAATTAAAGATGTATATTGTGTAACCTAGGGCAATGAATAAAATAATTTTTAAAAGAAAAAAATCAATAATGAAGCTAAAATGGAATAATCAGAAATGAAATGCTGGGGAACAAAACAAAATAAGAGATTAAAAAATAAAACAACTAACAATATGGTGTATTTTAATCCAATCATATAAAAATTACATTAAATGTAAATTTTATAAGCATATCCATTCAAAATAAAGATCATCAGTCACATGCTACAACAGACTCCATTTAATCTTCAGTCTCAATCTGTAGCAATGACCTAAACAAATAATTCCATGTTGTTTTAAGAAAATTTTGTTTATGCTGAAAATCTACCACACTAGGGTACCCTCCAAATTTTTTGTCATATGTAAACTCGTTCAGCCAATGACTTGTTTCTAATAAATGACTCATTACTTCAGGTTCAAAAAAATAAAGATCATCAGATTAGATTGAAAAAATCAAGACCAAACAATACACAATATACAATTAACCAATTTTAAATATAAAGGGTAAATAGGTTAAAAATAAAATGATAGACGAGAGATACTATGAAAACACTAGACAAAAGAAAGCAGGAGTAGCTATATTAATATCATGTCAACCAGACTTCAAAATAAGGATAAAGATGAACATGACTTAATTATTATGAGGTCTATTCCACAAAATGACATAACAAATGTAAATGTGTATGCACCTAACAACAGTGCTTCAAAATACATGAAGCAAAAACTGATAAAACTGAACAGAGAAACAGACAAATCCATAAATACAGCTGGAGACATCAACACACCCTCTCAGCAGTTAATAGAGAAAGCAGAAAAATTACCACTGAGGATATGGAGGACATGAACAACATTATCAACTAAACTAAGTTAAATGACATTTAGAAAACACTACACAAAAACAGCAGAATACACTTTCTCTTTGAAGTTAAAAGATTCATAAACTTGATTTCCTGACTTAGTATAATGCTACAGTAATCAAGAGAGTAGTATTGAAGGAAGAATAAACATGTAGACAAATGGAATGGAAAAAAGAATCCAGAAATAGTTGTACACATATATGGCTAATTGGTTTCTGACAAAGGTAAATAAATAGGCAATTGGTGGAGAAAGGACAGTTTCACCAAGTATAAATAGTGCTGGAACAACTGGATACACATATGCAAAAAACAAAAGTAAAAACAAAAAGCCTTTATCCGAGCTCACACTCTATGAAAAAATTACTCAAAATGGATCATAAGTATAAATGTAAAACCTATAACTCTAAAAGTTAAAAAAAGAAGAAAATTTTGTGACCTTTAGTTAGGCAATGATTTCTTACATACACAGCCCAAAGCACAATAATTCAAAGAACAAAAAATAAATTGGACTTCATTTAAATTAAAAATGTCTGCTTTATGAAAGACACAGACAAGGAGAAAGTTTTTATAATCACATATCTGATAAAGGACTTGTATCTAGAATTACAAACAAACTCAAAGCCCAATAATAAGAAAGTAATGCATTTTAAAGATGGGGCAAAGATTTGAATATATATTTCACCAAAGAAAATATATGGATGGCAAAAAGCACAAAGAAAGATGCCCAACATCATTAGTCATTAGGGAAATGCAAATTAAAACCACAATGAATCACTGTAGAAATCAAAGAGGAAATCAAAAAATACCTAGAAACAAATGACAATGAAAACACAATGACCCAAAACCTATGGGATGCAGCAAAAGCAGTTCTAAGAGGGAAGTTTATAGCAATACAATCCTACATCAAGAAGCAAGAAATATCTTTTTTTTTTTTGTAAAGGGTTTTTTTGTAATTATGTGTAACACAGACAAAGTTATTTAAGTCAATAAATTTTTAAGGAATTTCACACGTTCTGATTCTTTCCACTGCCAATCACCTTAGTTCCTCCAAACTCATAATCTTCAAGATAAAATAGCCCTTTCAAAAAGAAGTTATCATGTGAGTCAGCCCACAATTCTTTTAGTTAGGCTTCTTTGATCTCCAATGAAACATGGACACACTTCAAAATTCCCCACCTGTAATCTTTGGGATCCAATTTCCTCAAGTGATTTACTTTAGGACCATGTTTAGGGTCAGGAGATGGATCTGCCTGGTTCTGAATTTGACACCCTCTAAAAATGTATTAGGTTCAAATCATATTCACTCCTAAGCCATCACACCCTAGAACAGTACAGATCATTGGGATATGCCAATACCTAAGATAAAAAGTTTGTTAGGTTTTTCATAGTTTACTTGGCAGCTCTGTCTTGTAGTTCTTTCCCACAGATCTAACAGGTAGTTCCATGAGTAAAGGAAACCACACAGTTAATCTATGAGGCGTTTCCAACGATGTAGGTTTACAGAAAAAGCCCCATCGGGATAGACCTCAACAAGAAATATCTTAAATAAACAACTTAACCTTACACCTAGAGCAATTAGAAAAAGAAGAACAAAAAAACCCCAAAGTTAGCAGAAGGAAAAAAATCATAAAGATCAGATGAGAAATAAATGAAAGAGAAATGAAGAAAACAATAGCAAAGATCAATAAAACTAAAAGCTGGTTCTTTGAGAAGATAAGCAAAATTGATAAACCATTAGCCAGACTCATCAATAAAAAAAGGGAGAAGACTCAAATCAATAGAATTAGAAATGAAAAAGGAGAAGTAACAACTGACACTGCAGAAATACAAAGGAGATTACTACAAGCAACTATATGCCCATAAAATGGACAACCTGGAAGAAATGGACAAATTCTTAGAAAAGCACAACCTTCCGAGATGGAACCAGGAAGAAACATAAAATATAAACAGACCAATCAAAAGCACTGAAATTGAGAATGTGATTAAAAATCTTCCAACAAACAAAAGCCCAAGACCAGATGGCTTCACAGGCGAATTCTACCAAAGAGCTACACCTAACCTTCTCAAAAATCTTCCAAAATATAGAAGAGGGAGGAACACTCCCAAACTCATTCTACAATGCCACCATCACCCTGATACCAAAACCAGACTAAGATGTCACAAAGAAAGAAAACTACAGGCCAATATCACTGATGAACATAAATGCAAAAATCCTCAACAAAATACTAGCAAACAGAATCCAACAGCACATTAAAGGATCATACGCCATGATCAAGTGGGGTTTATCCCCGGAATGTAAGGATTCTTCAATATACACAAATCAATCAATGTGATACACCATATTAACAAACTGACGGATAAAAACCATATGATAATCTCAATAGATGCAGAAAAAGCTTTCGACAAAAGTCAACACCCATTTATAATAAAAACCCTCCAGAAAGCAGGCACTCAGGGAACTTATCTCAGCATAATAAAGGCCATATATGACAAAGCAAAGCCAACATCATTCTCAGTGGTGAAAAACTGAAACCATTTCCACTAAGTTCAGGAACAAGACAAGGTTGCTCACTCTCACCACTATTATTCAACATAGTTTGGGAAGTTTTAGCCACAGCAATCAGAGAAGAAAAAGAAATAAAAGGAATCCAAATCAGAAAAGATGAAGTAAAACTGTCACTGTTTGCAGATGACATGATACTCTACGTAAAGAATCCTAAAGATGCAACCAGAAAACTTTAGCTAATCAATGAATCTGACAAAGTAGCAGGATACAAAATTAATGTACAGAAATCTCTTGCATTCCTAAACACTAAGGATGAAAAATCTGAAAGTGAAATTAAGAAAACACTCCCATTTACCATTATAACAAAAAGAATAAAATACCTAGGAATATACCTACCTAAGGAGACAAAAGACCTGTATGCAGAAAACTATAAGACACTGATGAAAGAAATTAAAGATGACATAAATAGATGGAGAGATATACCATGTTCTTGAATTGGAAGAATCAATAATGTGATAATGACTATACTACCCAAAGCAATCTACAGATTCAATACAATCCCTATCAAACTACCAATGGCATTTTTCACAGAACTAGAATAAAAAATTTCACAATTTGTATGGAAACACAAAAGACCCCGAATAGCCAAAGCAATCTTGAGAAAGAAAAATGCAGCTAGAGGAATCAGGCTCCCTGACTTCAGATTATACTACAAAGCTACAGTAATGAAGATAGTATGGTACTGGCAGAAAAACAGAAAGATAGATCAATGGAACAGGATAGAAAGGCCAGAGATAAACCCACGCACATATGGTCACCTTATCTTTGATAAAGGAGGCAAGAATATACAATGGAGAAAAGACAGCCTCTTCAATAAGTGGTACTGGGAAAACTGGACAGCTACATGTAAAAGAATGAAATTAGAACACTCCCTAACACCATACACAAAAATAAGCTCAAAATGGATTAAAGACCTAAATGTAAGGCCACTCGTAGAGGAAAATATAGGCAGAACACTCTATGACATAAATCACAGCAAGATCCTTTTTGACCCACCTCCTAGAGAAATGGAAATAAAAACAAAAATAAATGAATGAGACCTAATGAAACTTCAAAGCTTTTCCACAGCAAAGGAAACCATAAACGAGATGAAAAGACAACCCTCAGAATGGGAGAAAATATTAGCAAATGAAGCAACTGACAAAGGATTAATCTCCAAAATTTACAAGCAGCTCATGCAGTTCAATATCAAAAAAACAAACAACCCAATCCAAAAATGGGCAGAAAACCTAAATAGACATTTCTCCAAAGAAGATATACAGATAGCCCACAAACACATGAAAGAATGCTCAACATCTAACTAATCATTAGAGAAATGCAAATCAAAAGTACAATGAGGTGTCACCTCACACCAGCCAGAATGGCCATCATCAAAAAATCTACAAACAATAAATGCTGGAGAGGGTGTGGAGAAAAGGGAACCCTCTTGCACTGTTGGTGGGAATATAAATTGACACAGCCACTATGGAGAACAGTATGGAGGTTCCTTAAAATACTAAAAATAGAACTACCATATGACCCAGCTATCCTACTACTGGGCATATACCCTGAGAAATCCGTAATTGAAAAAGAGTCATGTAGGGCTTCCATGGTGGCGCAGTGGTTCAGAGTCTGCCTGCCGATACAGGGGACGCGGGTTCGTGCCCCGGTCTGGGCGGATCCCATGTGCCACGGAGCGGCTGGGCCTGTGAGCCATGGCCGCTGGGCCTGTGCGTCCGGAGCCTGTGCTCCGCAACGGGAGAGGCCACGGCAGTGAGATGCCCGCGTAACGCAAAAAAAAAAAAAAAAAAAAAGTCATGTACAACAA